>NC_058501.1:3939393-4242424 GCF_020382885.2 Scatophagus argus
GTTTCTCTTCATCTACATTTGACTTGAGGATCTTTCCTTAAGATGGCACAGTCAACAATATTTAGTGAGAAAAAAGAAACATGAAAAGGAGGACAAGTATGCATAAATCCTGCTTGTTTATGTGTCTGTTAGGGCCAAAGGCCAGTGGCTACTCTTTCAAATTGCACTTTCCGCTAAGAGGCTTTGTTGGCTTGTAGCTTTCTGATGCTGCATTTATGGCATTTTCTGCTATGTGTCTGCTTCTGTTTGCATAATGTTTGTTTTGATTGGACGGCATGGGGCAAAGAGAGAGAGAGAGAGTAGAGATGAAAAAGATGCAATGAGAGGTTATTAGCTGAATTTAAATAATCTGTAATGGGACAACTGAGTATACAAAAGCTTTTATCTGTTTTTCAGATAATGGTCTAGAAGCTGGATGTATCTATGGTCCAATAATTTTGCATTGTGAATCATATTCTGCATCTGATCCTATGTCAGTGGATGCAGTCTTGCAATATATGCATGTTTGTACACGTGTGTGTGTGTGTGTGTGTGTGTGTGTTTGTCCCGCAGTGTCGACATGTCAGTATGGGGGCAGAGCCGCTGCTGTCTAGACGGCGCTGTAGTGAATTAAACATCAAGGCCTGACAGAGTCTGGCTCTGAAGAAACCAATTCAGCAAGTTCACCTAACAGACTGGAGCAAAGCTGTTACCTCAGTCAAACTGGGACAGAGACTCCGATTGGGATAAAAGGATTCATTTAGCTCAGCGCAGCTTTACTGGGAACAAACTGGTAAGCTATGTTTGTCCTGCTTCAGAAATAAAGAAATGTACTGTCACACTGAGTACATCGGGACATTCAGTGAGAACAGATGAACAGACAGACACGCAATTTTTCACCCACTATCAGCTTAGATCAAAATGTTATTGGCACGGTTGCTGAAAGAACAGCGCTGCCAGAGCAACTAAACACAACCCAATACAAACAGTGTCTTTTTGTCTCTCATCCACACACACACACACACACAGCGTTACTGACCTGCTGCAGGGTATGGTCGTGTCTTCGGGCCTGGCTCTGCCTCGTTATGAAGGACCAGGTGGAGAGCTTGTAGTGGTTGAGCAGGCAGATGATCACCACCACCATCACCGTCATCACCACAATGATGATGATGATCTGAACAAACTCCAGCTCAGCTGCACAAACGCACAAAAGGAGAGGGGGGGGGACTGGTGTCAAACAAGAGACATACGTGCAAAATAACCCAAAACTGTACATTTCAAACAACATTATGAAGTTCATTTGCAACCTTTTGTGACATCTGCACAGAAAGCTGCTCATTCTAAAATTTGGTGTACCAGATAATAATCAAAAGAAAAATGCTCTGAAAAAAAATCAAAACGTGAATATGTATACATCCGCCATAACTGGGCATCTGAGCTGAGGAAGATCATGTGACGTGATGAAAAGCTACAGAACAGCGACTGAATGGATCTTTGGGCTGAAACTTCCAAAGTTTTAAGGGATTCAACGACTCTCATTGGCTGCTGTAACTCAAGTTAACCAGCAGGGGGCAGCACAGGTCAAACTCCAAGTCACACAGTGAGTATACAGTATGTATGCTTTATATGTATGTATGAGTGTCTGCCCGAGGATTCGCTTCACAAAAGCTTCAAATCGCAGAAAAGATGAGTGCTGGGACTGCAGTGTTTCTCCCAGCCTGCAGTGAAGACGTCGAATAACTGCAGTGTTTCTGTCCTCAACTAACAACAGTCACCCACACACACACACACACAAGCATCAGAACTGATCTGGGATGACCTCCCAGATCGGAGCACCACTGGGAGACACAACGATCGCTGCTTCATAGTCACGTCTGCCTTTTGTCTTTTGTTCATTGTTTCCTCCTTTTCTTGTCTCTCCTCCCACTCTGTCACTTTGAACCTTTCCTGTATCACCACTTGCCCACCCATCTCTCTCTATCCATCTTTCCTCTAACTGAATTCCTCCATCCTCCTCTTTTCTCCCACAAGTCTCTTGTTGTATTCTCCCGACTCTTCTGGCCATTGCCAATCCCTCTACTAGCATTCCTCTCTCACCCACCACCACTCTTTCTTTGTGTTTCATATTCTTCATCATCTCCCATTTTCAGTTTCTCTTCTCTTGTTCTATCCCTCCTTCCTCTCCACTCCCTCTCTGCAGTCTGAGGCTCTTTTGTTGTGTGTTGTTGGTTTGTTCTGAGCAGAAGTCTTGACCTTGTCTGGTCTTGGCACACAGTCTGACCTCTGACTCATACTCTTACTCACGGCTGGACACTCACTCACTTTATATGTGTGTGTTTACACAGTTTGTGTCCTGTCTGTATGTGTGAGTGTGTGTGTGTGTGTGTGCATGCACATGTAGCTCTGTAAGAACAATGACACAATGTACACTCAGCTATTTGAGCTACAATGCCTTGATTCTGGTGGACACTTTCTCCACAAAGTTCTGTACAATTTTTGCACTGTATTCCCACACAACACAAGAAAACAGCACAGAAAATCCCAATAAAAGACGGTCAGAGGTAAAGCTTTGATTGCTAGTATTGATAATAATTGGAACTAATTCAGTCACAAAACCAGCCAAGTCCAGTAAAACCCTACCTATCCCAGTCTTCTCAGTCTTAATAATCCGGCTTATTTGTCTGCATTAGGGTGGGTTAGTGTCGAGCCTGAGCTGAAACGAAAACCCACCCAAACCTGCCTATGCCCCACCACAGCAGCCACAGGGGACGGGTGGGGTAAGACTGAGAGGAAAAAGGCCAACTAGCACAAACCACATGGAAGGAGAGAGGAAAAAAAGGAAGAAAGAAAAAACCTGTAAAGAACGAAACCCAAGCCAGTAAAACCAACCGACATTAACCACCCATCACAGCAATTTAACGTTCAATTCAGTCTTAATCATCTATGCTGGAAGTGATGGCCAATCCTTTCCCAATCCCCAATCATTTCTCACACATTTGAAACAGAGTTTTTAAGCTATTTGTCACAATATGAGTCACCTAAATGTGGAACAGGTAGGACTGAGGAAACAAAGATGAAGAACCAAAACTGCACTGAATGACCCTTCGGTAACGTCATCAACCGCACATAAAAGGGAAGAAGTGGAGTGCTCTGGAAAAAAAAAAAAGCTTGTAGAGCCAAATTCTCCTAACAAGCCATGAGGGAGAGGGGCTGAGGTAAAGTTACACTCGAGGAACCAACATAACCCTTTCCACCTGGTCTCTTCAGGTCTATTGAACCCCTACGTTTAACACAAGCACTGCTTTCTCATGAATCTCTTTGTCTGAAGTTACTGATGTTTCTGAGCAGTTCAACCAATAAAAGGGCAACTCTGACATCAGATTGCTTAATTTTAAGATTCCTGACAGGGTTAAACTAAAGACGACTCTGAGCCTACAACAGTGAGGCTGTACACGGACAGCACTCTAACATGCCCGTGGTGACAATGCTAAGATGCTGATATTTACCAGGTATAATGTTTGGCATCAGTCTTCCTCTTAGTTTAGCATTTTAGACCGCCTTTAGACATTTGTCAGCTAGCCACCTCATGGTGGCACTAGAGGACACGTCACCAGAGTCAGTTGGATTCCTCATCTTAGGACCATGAATGTTGATACAAAATTATGTACAAATTCATCTGGTACAGTTGACATTAGGGACACATGATACACTGTATTTTGGGATTATAATTTATTATACAATAATTTTGTTCTGCTGGCAGAGCTAAATAAACAAGGGATCACCGACTGTCATTAGGATTCATCCTCTAGGGACCATGTATGTTCTCCTGGAAATCCATCCAACAGGGAGTCAATAGTAGATGGGATATTTCAGTCTGACTGACAGACTGACATTACCATCAAAACAGCCTTGCTCATATCATAGCTAAAAAGCAATGATTTCAGAATGATCCAAAAAACAATTTTCTTTCTTTTTTTACCTCAATAATCATAAATTGACCACTGAGATTTGTTTTGCACCTCTCTGGGACTGCTGTCCTCTTTGAAAAGAGAAAAGGCATTGGAAAGATGTTATGTTGTGAGGCTGACTGTCTCATTTGGGAGCTTGAGCCACTACCAGCCTGGGCCTGTGCGCTCACCGCAGCAGCCACAGGGAGGGGGGACTGAGAGAGGGTTTCATTCAGAGAACAGCCTTCTGGGAAACCAAGTCGACCAGGCCCGTCTGTAAGCCAGCCAGATAAATATCACATACTCTGGCTTCTGCTGTTGTAAAAGCCACACAAACTAGACGCCCGACTCAAAGCTGTACGGGCGGGGATGTTTTTACAGTTCAAGCAAAATAAAAGTGAAGCGGCTGCAGTTAATGGCTTCTCTTCTGAACGTCAGGGAGGAAGGAAGCCAGGGGAGGAGCAGAGAAGGGAGGAAGGAAATGTGGGGAGGAGGACAGATTGAATAAGAGTGCAAAGACGCAGGGAAGAGGGGAGGCCTGTCCTGGCTGAACCACAGTATCCACCCAGTTCAGAGGCTCTGGAACACAGTGTACAGAACTGACTCTTGCACAGGCCAGAGATCATTGTGTGCAGGCAGTCTGCATTAACAGCACCAGTCTGATGTTATTACAACAGTAATCCACTTGTCAAAACAATATCAGCTCGGCGTCTGCAGCACCCTTACTCCTCCAGCAGGCTGAATAATCTGCATTGCAAGCCAGCGGTCAAATCACTTTTTTTCTGCAGTGGTGAGGAGAGAGGACACTGAGTTTATTTCAACCACGCAAAGTGACCATTACACTCTAACTCTTTTAAACACCCGTACAGACATTAGTGGTTTCAGAAAAGTCGAGACGCTGTGTACAACATATAAAACAGACGGTTACAGACTTCTAATCCTCTTTGACACATGTACAACTGAAAATAGTAAAAAGACAATAGGTTGCGTTTGTAACTCACCAGCTTCAATGATTTTTTTCAATATATGCTTATTTTAAGTTTGAATGCGGGAACAGGCTTCAAACCAGCTGGGGAGGACCACAAAAGACTTGGAAAGTTGTGTACTGCTCAAAAAAACACCAGTTTGGAACCTTCCACAGGTAAACAGGTTCGCTGGTAACAGGTGAGAGTTTGATGACGTTCACAAGCAAGGATGGGGTGAGGTTCATCACTTTGTCAGACACATGATTGGATGAAGGATGTCACCGCATTGGCTCAGGAACACTTTGTAAAATTGTAAACAGTTTGGTTTCAAATGATTGCATTCTGTTTCCATGTTCTGCGTTTTACACAGCAGACCAGCTGTCTTGGGAGTCAGGCCTGTACAACAATGTTATGTATGTTCACAGATTTGGTTACAGCAGTGTTGCAGGATACTTTTTATTTCGCTGCACGGGTAAAAACTGCTTTGGGCAGCATTTGATAGCTTGGGCTACTTGAAATTTGACTTGATACCATAGTTTCAGGACCAGCACCGAAATGCCACCTCTATACCTTACTTTGAGGGATATAGAGTTAATATTAAGTGTTAAGGTGACTTCACTACCTGCCAGTTTGATACAGACAGAACAGTCCTAGCAGCATAAGCTTCTCCTGATGACCATTCGAAAAGCAAAACACCAAAAGAGAGAGCAAACAGCATGAAGAGCAAGAGTGCATACACAGTGACCCCACGATGGCCCTTTGACCTTTGTATCTGTGTGTGTGTGTGTGTGTGTGGGAGAGAGAGAGAGGCCAATGGGAGGTCAGACAGTTCAGCTGACCTGCCAGTGAAAAGAAGCTGTCAGACACACAGCAAACAGTCAACAGCAGCTGCGGACAGGTCAAATACATGAGATTTTAAATCATTCTGAGAACGATTATTAATTACAGAAATCTTAAAAAGGTCATTTCACCCAAATAACAGGACAACACATTTTCTAACTTGTTCCTAATGATATCTAGTCAGGTAGCTTTGTTTTTAAATTGTCCAGGTGTGGGAACATCTCCCTCTGGTACTTCCCTGCAGATGGTTTTCATTGGACTTGTGTAGTCACAACACAGTCCTTGGTCCATTACAACATGCAATATGATAGTTTTTATTTGTGAGAACTACAGGTTAAATATTCATCTCAAACAGGTACAGGACAATCAGCATCTGTCTACTATTCCCTGCTAACTTAGCAACAGCCTGTTTCAGTGCACAGTTCGCTATTACTTGGACTCACACTGCACATCCACTGCAAATTCAGTCCTACTGGCAACAATGAACAGCTAATGCTAGGAGAGACTCACTTCTGTGACTAATGAGGCTGTACAGGCTTACCCTGTTTGGCCTTGAAATGAAAATCAGGCTAATGGCTATCTATAGAGACTGCACACACTCAGTTGAGGCCTCTAAGATTGTTATTGCTCAATAAACATACGATTTGAGCTGAGATGACCTTAGACATTTCCATGGTTTAGTTTGCACCAGCAATCTTTTGTCCAAAACTACGATGTTTCATGATTCAGGGCTGAAAGTGGACGTACATACTGACAGTATGAGTATGCAGCGAACGGCTCGCTAGCTGCTTGATAATTCAGAGTAGGAGAGCTACTCCCACCAGCAAAGGAAATGCCTTTTCTCTCAGACTAGAGAGAGAGACTGAGCTTCAGCTGTTATGAATACTATCTTGCAGCCCCAGAGCAAAAGCAGCAGTTTATAAAACTGCTGCAACAAGCGACCCGTCAGTAAAAACAGCCTGCCTGGGCGCTGACGGAAAGTCTCCATCACAAATGACCAAGATTTGCATGTTCCCCTAAAAACTAACAGCTTGGTAAAACATGGAGGCAGCAAAGCAAGATGTTTTTTTGTTTTAACCTTACCAAGCTGAACTCAACAAACCCTCCAGCTGGCTTATTTCCTCTATAGTTATTTCCTGTTTCCTGCTGCACTCCAGAACTAAATCTCATTCATGAAAAAAAATGACCAATCTCAATCACACCTGGCAATCAAAACTGCACTTTACTGTGAAATGCAGCACTTCCTCCATGACTGATAGAGGAGTGCTGAGTAATTATGCTCGTCCCAAAGTCCCAGGCAATCAGCCTGTGGGTTTACGTGTCTGGCTGAACACAGCCCAAAAAATCCATATAAACCTGTACAACATGTATATAGTAAAAAGAGAGACAGAAAAGACAGAAAAAAAGGACGCTTTCTTTGCTCCAGTTTGCTCGTCCTTCTCCTGCTGCCCAAAGATCTCCAGCCCAGCTAGAGGCCTGCTGAGTTCACAGCCTGTTGCCCACCACACTGGGCCCACACACACACACACACACACACACACACACACACAGAGTTCTCCTTCGACACACACAGACGCACACAGCCCTGTCTGCCACTGCCGTTGCCATGGCAACCCTTGGGCACGGTGCCGTGATCAACAAGGCCTGGAGCTGCTGGGGCGCCATGGCAGCGACCTGGCTGCCACACACACACACACACACAGTGGCACAGAGAGATATAGGAGGAGACAAGAAGGGGCGCACACTCACACATTTAAATACCAGCACAGTTAGAGGGAGTTCAGTAATGAAGGGAGAGTTAATGGAGATGGAGGGAGAGAGAAAATGAGGTACACACATGTGTACACACACACACACACACACACACACAAACACACACCTCTATCTCCCTTATGAAATGTGCACTGTAATGTCTAGAAGACTGGTATCGGAAAGGCAGTAACAGTCTCTCTCAATCAGTGTGTTTGTGTGTGTGTGTGTGTGTGTGTGAGAGAGAGAGACGCAGCATGTAGTAGATATCAGCCTAGTTACAGCCTTCCTTCCTCTAATACAGTCAGTCAGTCTCTCCATGGAAATAAATGAACTAGTTTAGTGCTGCTTAACCCTGAGGAGAGGGGGTCTGTATCTGTGTGTGTGTGTGCGTGTGTGTGTGGGGATACAAAGCCCCATCAGACAGGTATCCCCGGTCAGAAAAGGGTGGACACAGTGAGGCTGAGGAAAAGAAGAAAAAGCTGATAACAGAGGAAAGGGTGAGGGAAGAAGAGGGTGTAATGAGTGTGTCAGAGATGGAGGGAGATGAGAGTGACAGAGAGACACTCACTCAGACAGAAAAAGAGACAGAGAGTGAGAAAGGTGCCAGACATGCTATGGGGACTCAGGGCAACAAGAGAACAAACAATTACCACTCTGTCTCTTTTCTCCACTTTCCCTCCTCTCTCATTCTCTCCATATTTCTATCTATCCCTTCTTCTCTCACTGACCCAGCACAGAGGAATCAGACAGCCTGTCTATGCCTCACCAGTGAGACTCAATGGGATTAAAAAGCAGAACTCAACCATGATGACTATTTCTAACTTGCGCGCTGGGACAGGAAACATTCTGTCATGCTTACATGCACAATAATTTTCATTTCAAAACTTGAAAAATAAGCAGCCAAACTGGACAGCTTATTTTAAATTGTGTTCTATTTTTACTACTTTCTGACAAACATTTCCATTGATTATTATAACAACAGTTGAGTTCGATATGGCTAAAAGCACACATGGTAGAACAATTAGCAGGTTTGCAATCAAGTTATAGAGTGTAGCCTAGTACGTGTAATGGCAAATCATGAAAGAAAGTTCAGAACTGAGTAGGGCTGGACGATTCATCTAATTTATTCCTTTACAGAAGTAGGTTAAAAAACATCTGAACACTAGCGAGCTATAAAACCTGTGGAAAATGTTGATAAAGGAGCACCCAGGGTTTGGGAGAGACAACCAGAAAGTTGTTCGGTTCTGTGGTTTAAATGTGAAGATAATAAACAAACCAGGGGTAGCTGATAAGCTGACACTTTTGCCTTAAAAAAATCAGACTAGCTTCCTTCTGTTGTTGTCTGTCACATCTAATTCACATTCATACTCTCACTCAACATGCATTTGCGTCAAAGCTTTGTGTTTTCTCCACTTTTTCTCCCAGCGTGGACTAAGTTTGATTATTGCTGAGGTAGGCCATAATGACGAGACCCGATGCTGAGCTGGCAATAAATCCCCACCTTCGCTCCTGAAAAGGACTAATGTAGCTATATCATCTCCATCTCTATGAATATTACATGAAGCGTGAGAGGAAAAACGTAGGGCTCTGAGATAACATATCATGAATATTACAATATAGTCTAATATTATCAATATACCAATGCTGTAATATTCATGAACAGCAGTAAAGCAGAGAGGGGACCAGTGTTAAAGTATTCATCCAGTCAGTGAGACAGAGGACGCAAGGCTGGCTCAACATGTCACTTCACACACACACACACACACACACACACACACACACACTCGCCTGCAGTCTGCGCAGGCCTGCAGTCTCTCAGGTGTAGGTGTGTGTGTGTGTGTGTACACATTATCTGAGCCACACAGACAGGATAGTGTCTAGACAACCCCCCCCCCGCCAAAAAGCCAGACTGACTACACTCTCAGTGATTGAACCAGACTGGAGGGTCACACTAATGTCAGGGTTAAAGTGAAGGGTGAATGTGTGTGTGTGTACATGTCAGGGGTGTTGACCGGGGTCAGCCAGGGTCACTGATTGTGTGTATGTGTGATTAGAGCTCAGCCTGCTGTAGCATGTTGCTCAAAGCTTCTACAGCACTGAACCAGAAAAGTCGAAAAGTCTGTATATCTGTGTGTGTGTGTGTGTGTGTGTGAGAGAGAGAGAGAGAGAGAATGTGTGTTAACTGGTGAGTCTACTTAATGTAATAATCTTTTATCTAAGGCAAGAAGAATCTTAAGAGAAATAAGGAAGTGCTAACTGTCCACTTGAGAGCAACTTTGTGCTATCTGTCTGTTGCTTGATGATGATAATTGCACTATTATTCTAAAGCACACTGGCCAGTCTATTACACTATTTCCAAGTGTGCAGGAAGCAAATGACTAAAGACAGAGAGTGAAAATGATACATCAGCATGAACATAAAACAAAAGTCTGGACTCAAAGCTGTCCAAGTACCTCAACAAGCAAAAGGAGCAACAGATGATAGAAACACAGTGGTGACAGTGAAGAGTACTGTAGGGAGGCAGGGAGGCAGGGAGGCAGGGAGGCAGGGAGGCAGGGAGGCAGGGTGGCGGTGGGGGACACCAGACAGTGCTGTCTGACAGACTGTAACACCCTGGAGCTGATAGGCAGGGTATGAGGGGTGCGTGGTGATGTGTTTCAAGGAGAGAGACAGTGACTGGCAACGACGGGTTTCGTTAGCCTCATTGCTAACATACGCAAAATCATTGCCGTCATCATCCTCTTCGACAACGGTCAGAGGAGACAGACACACGGCAGCGGGTTGTTGTGACAGGAGGATATTAGCCAACAGGACACACACACAAGCACAAATACAACCAAGGGGCAAACTGGCAAATAAAGACCAACAGGCAGACAGATGGATATAGATGACAGTGATGTTATGTTCTACTCATGTACAGATCACATTTGTACCAGTAACAGCATAAATAATCTTAAAGGATCAGGAAGTCAGGCAACATTTGTTTTTGTCCCTTTGTCCACATTCCATGAAAAGATCAAAACTAACAATGAATGTATCCTACTAACACATGCTATGTGTCTATGGATTAAAAACACATCAGTGAGCCACACTGTTGCACTGGGTGACATGTCCCTTCTTTACCATGAACATGGACATGGACACACACACACACACACACCGCACTTTACTTTGACTCAATCCCGCACACAATGTCCGGCTGTCTTAAATATTCACTACAGCATAACACGTTTTAATCAGCCAATGAAAACAGTTCCCAGCAAGTAACGTGATTAAAACTGTTTTATTATTTTATTAAACAATACGCGTTGTGAAGAACCGTTTGGGAGTTGAGGTTGGACGAGAGAGACTAACAAACTTCTGGTTTTGGTCTTTTGGGAATTTGTTGACAATACAAAGCATACTGTAAAATATCACCACTGTGATCCTTCAATATATAACACTGCAAGTTTCCTAAGACAAAGTCAAAAAACATTAAAGGAGACTGCACATGAATACGTAAGCACACACTTTCTCACCCTGCAGACACCCATCAGCCAAAGACAACTCAGCAAGCCATCTAGACACATGGATCTTTGTCAACTTGGAGGGGGGGGGGGGGGTCTTCTGCAGTGTTCATTTCTGTACAGGTCAACATCACAGGATGGCTGCTGCTCAAAGCAGAATAAAGTAAAATCATGCTGTGGTCTGGCTGAACTGAACAAGGCAGAAGAGAGACAAGGAAATAAAAGACAAATGTAAAGAAAAATGTAGCCATCAGAGTGGCGGAGAGGGAAAGAATCAGATAGGAAAACAGAAGGCTAACGACAATACAGCTGAGGTTGAAGAAACACAGAGGCTGGACAAAGAGGAGACAGGAACAAAGATAAGAGCGGGGAAAGGATAGACAAGGGGAAAAAAGTCAGCAGAGGAAGAGACAGAGGTGCAGGGCGAATGTGGTAAAGGCAGACAGATGTTAAAGGCAGACAAACAACAAAGCATGGCGTCTTGTGTCTCATCTCTGAGAATGAACAACAAAACAGCAGAGCAGCAGAAAAAAAGAACAAAACTGAAGAGATGAGAGAGGAGGAGGAGGAGGAAGAAGAAACGAGTGGGCTCTTGTCTGTCTATCTGTCTCTGTGTCTGTCTGTCTGTGTGCTTCCTGGCACATTTGATAGAACAGGTAAAACAAAACAAAACAAAACAAAACAAAAACCCCACTTGCCTCCCTCCAACCACCACACACCTCATCCCACAGGAGAGGTGATTTTACCATGCAACTCTAAAGTGGGTTTTCGACATCAGTAGGGGTAGCAGACACCTCCCAGACGTAGGCTGCGTGCTGCATATGTGCTGCAAACTCTCTGTGACTGTTGTGATCAGCCAAACAGAGACAGCAGGGGATACTGTGGGTGGAACACAGGAAGCTCTGGGAGACATGGGACACTTCCAAGCTGAAGCTGCTTGGTCTGTTGGGGTTACAAAGACATACTGGGCTCATACTGCATATGTCAGTTTCACCCACCTCCAGTATGATAGGGTGTTTATGTGCGTTTTTTGAGAGTCAAAAGAATGTGGCCATGTAGCCAAAAATATCTGGACACCTTATCATTAGCCTCATGAGTGATTATTGACCAGAAGTATTACTGTGCTGCTGTGATAACATCGATAGATATAAAATTAACTTGCAACTATTTCAAGAATCGAAAATCGTTCCTGTTTGGTATAAACCAGCCACAGCTTAAAACAGCTTTGGCCCCAGGCAGGCAGTATGTTTCACTGCTGGATCTACTTGATGTCAGATGTTTTAAATGTTTATACACATACGCATGCACACACACCAATTAACCTATTAAGCCAGTCCTCTGTGATCTTGGCTTCTAAATGAAAGGATTTGCTGCTTTTGTGTTTTATAACATTGTGAACAGAATGGTTTCAAACTGAGGCGCTGACAAACAAAATATATGAGGATGTCAACGCAAGCTCTGGGGAATTCTAAAGGACATTTATGCCATTTTTTTGACAATTTAAATGTTTTGACAACTGATCAAAAATGCTAAGAGGAATAAGCGATAATGGACAGCAGGAGCCATAGCTGTATTTCACACCTCAACAAGAAACAAAATTCTGAGGTAAATAAAAAAAACAGCTAAAACACATAATGAGGAAACAGGGAGTTGTGTGAAGACAAACGGCCTACTCCTCTGGTGTGTAATTACACCCCGTCTGTTTGTAATAACTCAGTTTAATCTGCTCAGCTTTTTTTCATCTTCTGCCCACAAATCATAACTGGTTTCCATTTTGGAAAAAGATGGCTCCTCAACAGCAGCATATGCTTGCGTGGCGTTTTATTCTGTTATGACTCACTGTCTCTCTGCTGAGATGGACTGTGTATCTTTTTCTTTATTTTAGTCTTTCTCTCTCATCATGTCTGGTCTCTTCTACACTTTCTGTCGCACTCTCCTTCAGTCTGTATTTATCCATCCGTTTCTGTATGATTTTAATACGCCTATCCTTTTCTTCCATCATTTATTGCCCTCCTCCCCTTCTGTCACCATCAGCTTCCTCTCCATATTCCACCTTCACTATATATACACACTTTTGTCATCATTTCAGCCTCCTTCTCTCTCATCCCACCTCCTCTCTGTCTCCTACCTTCCCTCCCACTTTTTCCTCCTCTCCCACTCCCTCTGACTCTCAGATGAAGGGGTGTAAACATGTCTTCCACATGCGGTCTCATTGTGCCGAGCCAACAGAGCAAAACAACCACGCTTAAGTTGCTCAATAGGCTTCACCAGATGACTAGCACCTCCTCCCTCCTCCACTTCTTTGCCCCGACTGCCCCTCCATCCCTACCCACCCTCCTTTGGGTTGAGATGCTTAACAACCATGAAGCAATGCCTGGCAGGCAGGATTAGGCAGGAGAGAGAGGGGGAGAGACAAAAGGAGAGGAAGGAAGAAGGAGATGGACCAAAAAGAAAGATAAAGACAGCGAAAGTGAGATGGGGATGAAGAGAAGTGAGAGACTGAGAGGGAAGCAACGTCAGTGCAAAGATGTGGAAAAAAAGCAACATGTACGTGTATACGAGGAGAAAAATGCAAGATGAAGGGAAGTACGTGTGGTGGAAAAAAAAAAAAAAAAAAAAAAGAAGAAGTCGTATCAAAAAACTTTTTGCTCACTGGAACACTTGGCCGTGACCGCGGGCTGAACTTTGGTGCGGTGCTGAGCAACAGCTGCCGACAACAGAGGAAAGAACAAAAAAAAAAAAAAGAAAGAAGCTGCTGAAGACGAAGAAGCAAGCAGGCGGGCAAGGTGCAGGAGGTGGGTGAGGTAAGGAGGGGGTGCACTCTCAGTAATGGTGGTGGTGGTTTGGAGATGGGGAGGACGTTTTACGCTTGCAGCAGGAGGGACAGAGGTATAAACAGACCTGGGGGGGGGTTCAAACAGAGGGGAGGATGAAGGAGGAAGTGTGGAGAGCAGCGTGCCTTACCGAAAAGAAGTAAAACTCAAGTACTCTGGGCAAAAGACCAACCCAGATGCTGCAGTAATACAGTATCTGAATACCTCCCTCAACTGGCATTGGAGCACGAAGGCTGGGAATTTATAGGGATGGTTCATGCTCACTAACTTCTAGTGTACGTGTCAGCAATTAGGTTCAACCACAGAACAGCTTTTTGAGTTTTACTTCTTTAAAGACTTGCTTGGCCTGGTTTGGCCCACCACTGCTCTGGCTGTATGTAACCATGCAGACAGTTTTGGTTTTTGGTCTGGGTTTAAAAAAAGTATCCATCCCTGAGAACTGCATCCCTATAAACCTTATAGTGGACAGTTTTCAGTGGAATCACTCTCTGCCAAAGAAATAGTTGCTGTTGATTCTTTAAATGTCACCATTCTCTAATGCACAAAGAGACATGTCCAAATTGCTTGCCTTGTTCCACAAAGCTGTGAAAAAGTATGTCATTTGAATTTGATGCTAAGAGAATAGCATCAAATCCACTCCACACATTTGAGAAGCTGAAACTAGGGGACATAAGATGTTGTCGCCTGAAAAATGACACGCTTAATAAGAATTCCAATTTAAACAGTATCCAAGGTAGGGCTGCACAATATGGACAAAAATATGATCACTATCATATTTTTGATGATAGAAATTTTGGAGCATAGTTTAACACTAAAAATAGAATAAAATAATGTAAACACATTTAACTTTACAAAGCTGCTTTATCTGCCCTGACAAAACATGTTAGCTTGCGTTTTCCCTTCCTAAAAGTATGGTGTGATAACTGGGACTGTACCTACTCAGGTGATTTCAAGAAAAGATTTGTCGTGTTTCCCCTCTTGGTTGACACCGAATGATAGCGTATTTTGCAGACTATCTCAGTATCCGAAAGACTTTCATATAACTGGCGGTGTGTTACATTTCCTCAGCTCACTTTCAGCAGAAGCATGAAGCAGAAGCATTTTAACACGAAGTAAGGTTGTGTAAAACAAACCAGGCGAGGGTTAAGAGGCAAACTATTCACTGCTGCCAGAGTGGCAAGTTTGTGTTCAACAGGTGTCTGATAGATGCCACTGTCTCCCTTTAGTTGCACTTACAGATAATGAGCACTGCAGTAAACTATATGCTAAAATCTGTTTCATTTCCTCCGCTGTGGGCTCTGTTCTGAAGTTACGCTGCTGTCCACTGTCTGTGTGTGGAGGAGCTCAGCCCCACCCTCATGCAATCATGGAAACGACACAGAGAGCGAGGAAAGCTTTCGTGCACTGTGTTCCTCACATTTCTTTTCCTCTTTTCCAGACAACATCTAATTTTCCATTCACTCTCTTCACTGGTAGCTCAAACAATGCTTTGCATTAGGAAATAGGGGTGTTCTAAATAAGTGCAAGCCAAAAACTGCTGTGTGATAGGCTGTTAGAGCTATCCCAAGGAAAATTTTACCATCATAAATGTCATGATTTCATTACCAACCAGACCTAATCTAAGCTTGTAGCCACAGGTTGTGAACTTAGGTCTGCACTCAGAACTGCTTCAGAACTTCCCAACCAACTAAAGGTGATGGCAGGGCATTGAGCCTGAGTCATTTTTAACTTCAGTTAAATAAAGTGAGACACCAAATAAGATTTGAAAAGGCATTTGAAAGGATTTGAAAAGCATAGCAAATACAGGATTTTGGTTTAATAAAATGTTACTGAACTGCAACCCTAGGCTCCAGAGGTAAGTGGAAAAATAATTCATAAGTTCACTGTCTAGAGTTGACATGGAGAGCAAAGAAAACAACACAGGCTTGACATCTCCTTCCTTTTCTTCTTCCCTCTCTGTCTTTTCTTCTTCCATCTTGTCATATCTTTTATGCCTTCTCTCTCTCTCTCTCTCTCTCTCTCTCTCTCTCTCTCTCTTTCCCACCCACACCATCCTCTCCCTTCTTTCTCTCCACTCTCTGTAGAAGTACCACTTGGGGAGTTCAGCTCACGGCGAATCTTGTGGAATGAAAAGAAGCTCCTGAGTCGACGAAGATAAACTCTTTTGGGCAACACAAAGACTGAGTGTAACCAGAGATATCAACTACTTAGCAACACCTACGCACAGAGCCACACACTTTTAGACCTCTTTAGTAATCTTTTCAGTACTTCTTGTGCTGATGGTAGTGGCTCACTCTTTAATTTCAGAGGACAGAAGTCAGGTCCAGCACATCATGAGTTTCCATTCTGGTGTGTTTTTAAGGGAGGTGATATTACAATATGGAGTTCACACCAGGTGAAAATTTGGATTTTAAAAGTAGAATTAAACAATACTGGATAGAGGCCGATCCACTGGTATTCAATGCCCCATGGAACTGCAGTCTGATTCTGTGTGTGCCCTGCAGACAAAAAACAGCTGAGAGGGCATGTCTGTCTCTGTTTAGGGCTGACACACACACACACACACACACACACACACACACACACACACACACACGCTCTGTGCTCTGGCTCCTAGACATTCAGCCAGGCTAGTAGACATTCAATGCAGCAACAGTCACCTATTAGCTGAGGGAAAAGCAATTTGGCTCATGAAATGGGACTCCTGAACACCCACCTACTCAGACATGCATGGATGCAATTCATCATGGGAAGTAAGTTTCTTATGAGGAACCATAAACTCTTCCCATTAAAATTTTTGTCTCATGAAAATATAATTGCTCTAAATGAGCAGCCCAGGATGCTGCATAACTGGAAGGGGGCTAAGTGTTTATGGAAAGAATTGTCACAAATGCACAGAATTTTTTGACAACTGAAGAGATTAGCATGTGCTACTTTTAAGAATTTGTAATTTATAGAAAAAAGCAAGTCGCACACGATGACACGGATGTGGATCGTTTGTGATGGGGCCCTGTTATGAAGCCTAACCTGATGCAGACCTCGGTGTAGGTGATCCGCTGGGTTAATCTGGCCAACAGATGGGGCAGGCTGTGGGTAAGTGGGGGCTGTGTATTGCGATAGTGCTGGGACGGCACTGGGCTGGGCCAGGCCGGATGCTGTGACTATGACCTATATTAATAATTCACATGCAGGATCTCCATGCCGCACGGAGCAGGAGTCCTAATCATCATTAGCAACACTAGCCAGCAGCCACGTTAGATTCCAACAGAATGCCAAGTATGAAGATAAGAGAGCAAAGAGAGAACGCATGTCCTCCTTCTCTTCCTCTCTATTTTCCATGTGCCTAAATTAAAACTAAAAATATCTCTTTTAACACAATGAAAAAGCCTGTGTGTGTGTGTGGTCAATGTGCAAACTTCAAAAAGCGGTAAAGTTTAACACAAATGGCCACTTAAAATCTGAGTCAAATACTTTCAGTTGGTCTGCATGATACATTTGTCTCTTCAGCCTTCGCTTACTCCACATTAATCTATTATTTCCATGACAACTAGTCTCTGAACACCAACTACACATTAATTCCACACTATTTAAAGCTCAATAGGAGTCATATCCAGGGGTGTGATGGACTGATTAAATTCAATAATACAGACAGAATATTCCAGCATAACAAGCTAGTTAACATGTTGTGATCATGTGTGTGAAGACCTAAATGATAAAGAACTAGCTACCTAAATGACCTGAACTTGACTGAATCACTGCTTGTCCCTATCCTGTCTGTGGCACTCAGCCCCAAGATCAACCTACTAAAAATATAAATCTTTAATAGCAGTCACACATATTTGTTGTAATCTAAAATAACAGAAGATCTAAGTAATTTCCTGAAACAGATGAGCACTTTAGTTTTATTCATGCAAGACCAAAGCGGGCATTGATTGGGAGCATTTTTAACTGTGGATTAACAACGATTGTCTTAATGCCAGTTGATTTTACAGTTTCATGTTGGAAGATGCTCTCATTTGGATAAAAACTAAAAATTGCATCCCATATGACTGCAAAGTTGACAGTGCAGACCACCCATTCATTCAGATGATGATGCTTGATAACTTAGTTAGCAAGACAATGCCGATCCATAGCATTTGGCCAAACAAGTGTTGGATACATCTGGGACTTCCAATGAGTCTGTATGGAGGCAGGGGAGAGGGGAGCAGAAGAGAGGAGATGTGTTCTGGCTGGGGGTTGGGAGTCAGGCTAGACCAGACCAGACAGCCTCTATCTCCCTCTGACCCCTCTGTGCGTGCGTGCGTACGTGTGTGTGTGTGTGTGTGTGTGTGTGTGTGTGTGTGTGAGTGTGTAAGTGTCCCCTCTCCCCAGCCAGACAATAGAGCAGGCCCTGCGCCTGATTGGGGTCAGCTGGTGGCTGCCGGGGGGAAAGGGGGAGGAGGAGGTGGAGAAGTGGGGGTTGTAGGTATCAGACACCGCTGTCTGACTTGTGTGTCTGGATGGGAAGGGAGAGGGGCCAAAAATGAGACAGTCGTCTGAATCACTACTAAAGAGCATGGAGCAGTGAGGGAGAAGAGGAGAGGAGGACAACAAGAAGGATCTTTTACTGACTCCCACACATATCCTTTGCTACTTGACTCCAGGCTGGGAGGTTAAACTGGGTTAAAATGTAAAAAATAATAAAATAAAAAATAAAAAAAAAATAATAAAATACCTCACAGGGACATCACTTGCTCACAACACAGTGTACAGTTACAAAATCTACAGCTGGGTAAGGTTTGGCAGAGTGCTGACTTCCCTATGGATATATCAAGGACCACCTGGGTTACATTCATTACCTCCTCCTAACATATATGTGGTGAAGGAAAACTACATTTAATCCTTCTGTTGCGTGGGTACAATAATGTGACTAAGGAAAAAAAAAATCCAGGATTGTTATGTTGTTTTTTTAATCTAAAAACGCAAAGCTACTTCTATTTAGCTCTACCTCTTTCTCTGCATCTGGTGTAATCCTTGTAATTTCCTGTGATAAGGTCAGATCCAGAGCAAGGCCCTGTTAGGGCGCAGCCTGTGGCACGGCTGGCATGGGTTGTGGATTTATCCACCTTTTGAAAGGGCAGTGCTGGAGTGACGGGGGGGTACAGCACTGACAGTGAAGCTGAGATAGTACAGGAGTGTTTTGATAGCTTATTTATGTGGATTAAAAAAAAGACTTACAGTCTTCAGTTCAGACAGTTAACAATGAATTCAGTTAAATCACTTCATGACAGATCAGGCGTGCAAACACACTGGTAGTAAAAAGTTGAAAACATGACATGGCTTAAATGTTTTTCTACCCTACAAAAACAGCTGAAGGTCATATCAAGTAGGGACAGACCGATTACCTGCTGGCCAATTACTGGTCTGATATTCAGCATACTCATTATCCTGCTCAAAACAATCTGATTGGTTACACCTAATGAGTGTCAACCAATCAGCACTAAATAGAATGAATCTGTAGAGTAACTAGTAACCTAAGTTCTCAAAAAAAATCTAACTGATAAATACAAATATAAAGTTGCAGAAAATGTTAATACTCGATTCTACTTGTATAGTGCTTGTACATGTAACATTTCATCACTGGTGATTCAAAATTCCAACAGCAACATTTTAATTATTACTGCAGATGTATACTGATGCCCTTGATTACTAATATTGGTCAATTCCTGATGTAAACAAATTCATTATGACTGGTCAATTTGGTAAAGAACTACATAAAAAATGCAGTAAAACAGTGGATTAACACCCTGGCACCCACCAGCGTAGGAATAGCAGTCCTGCTATGGACGATGCTAAAAATGACTCTACCTTTAGAAATATGACGACAATGAAAGGCATTAAAAGCTGAGAGCAAGATGCTTTCTTCTTTTTTTTGCAGCTCGGATTCCAGTCAAACTGAGGTTTTCCTTTGCAGCGAGAGGCATCTTGTTGGTGCTTGGCAACACGCAATTGCTTGTCAATCACTAAACATAACAGCAGTTATATTCAGGCAATTAAAAACAGCGAGAACAACTACTTATGGACACAGGAGGAGCCCGTTCCCTCATTCACACACGATCAGTGTCTTCTCGCAGAAAGAAACTACGATGTTTAAAAAATGTGAAAACAAAAACCATAAGGCTGTAGTGTTATCTGTTGGGAAAAAACAAAACAACAACAACAACAAAAAAACAACATGTCAAGTATCCTTCAAAACAAGGCAACTTGCTTGTGACAAGTCTGGCATAGACGCTCCATATAAGATTAGTTAAAGGAGTTCACATAATGTGTCACAACAACTTATTGTATGCGGAATAATCATCCCAATGTCACACAGCTCTCAGCTCATTTAATTCTCAGTATAAAGTATACACATCATCTAACTGCAAGCTGAAAGGTCAGTCTATTCTTCTACTACAAAATAGAATTTGAATGTCAGAGTCTTTGTGTATGACTTACACATGGCTGACCATGCGTATGTGTCTTGCAGTAGGGCCATTAAATAATACCTAGACACTGAAGTCCAAACCGAGGTGAACTTGCTCAGCCCTCTAAACCGTCTGCACGACAGTGACACCCCTTTAGAAACTTTACCACGTAAGCCTCTTCAAAATCCAAGGTAAATCCTGCGAGCCACTTGAAGAGACATGTCATTATTCCACTGTCTGGGTGTTCCTGCACACATAAACAAACGGATTACCCAAAATCTGACAAACAGCAGGCGGCACAGCATTTCTGCTAGATTTTTTTTTTTTTTTTTTTTGTTCTCTTGCGTTTCATACGATGCGCCAGCATTTGTAATTTCAAAGCAATAATCGCTGCTTTGTTTCATGTAAGGAAAGAGACGAGACAAACAGTGAAACCGGGTTCACAAAGGGTAATAAACATGCCAGCCTCTTCATTTGTCTGAATGCTGGGAAAAACAAATCTTCCACAAGGCATAAAAAAAAAAAGCTAGAGTGTGCTTGTGTACTGTCTGCCAACGTGTGTCTGGAGTGCAGTGTCTTGATTGACTGGAATATGTCCCGTCCATGTCCACAGACCTGGAGTCATGAGACGTGCAGCAGACAGCGGGGCTGATTCATTCACTCGCTCACTCTTACCATCTCAGACAGTCCAACTGTGTGTAAATAGATGTTGACCGAGACAGCAGACTACTAACCAGCCCCCACCGCCACCATCACAGAGGGGATACTCACTCACACACACACACACACACACACTTGACGGATGGCCTGTCTTCAAACACACTAGGACTACAAATCTGCCCTGGTCCCAAGGGCATTTTGGGAACTAAGGGAGGAGGTCTTGTGTGTGTGTGTGTGTGCGTGTGTGTGTGCGTGGTGTTGGGGGTGCAGAATCGAGACACAAAGGAAGTCAGTGACAGGGTTGTGAATGCTGCTGCGGCTGGAGCACTGAGCGGTGAAGGTGCTGCCTGGACGAGTGGAAGGATGTCAGGATTGACCTTTTCACCACTTTGGACTTTGAGGGTGAACTTGACCTGTTCAGCTGAAGTGAGCCGAGCTGCTTCAGCCTGCAATTTCCACAATGTCTGCAGCTTCAAGGTTTGTCAGTCTGATTCCAAAAACACTGGATTGCACGGCCACGAGATAAGAACGTTGAGGAGGGACAAGAAAAGCAAACATAGAATGGTGGTCAAGCTGATTTAAGGCATAGAAAAGTGAGCAGAAAACATACCAGAGCAGCCATGACAAGTTCTAACCCTGCTGTGCTAACAGGCCATAATATATAGTTAAACATCCTGGACACTAGTGTGAGGCTCAGTAACGTGGAGACAAAGACACATTCAGCCCAGACAAACAGGGGAAGTCACACATTAACCATACTGATAGTCTGCACTACAGAAAATATTCATTTCATTTGAAAGAGATGCCCAGTTGAGTTTGCTTGTAAACAAGTATTATGTTTACATTCAGTGTGAATCACCAAAGCACAACGTGTGTGTTCTGACATACCTTATAAACAACATGATACACATGATCGAAATACAGCCACTCATAAAGATACTGCTCAGTAATACTAAAGGTCAAAACGTCATAGAGGCATCTTTTAAACTTTAAAAAAAAGTTATCTTTCTAATTAAATAATTAAAATTTTATTCAGTGAGTAGAAGGAGACGAAAGCACTCTTCTTATGAAAGAAGAATTAATAAGGACAGAATTTGTTTTAAAAGTCTTGCAGTTAAAACAATTTACTAACAATCACTGCATACAAACCAGCAGTATGTTGCATAGAAAACAACCAAAAAACATCTCACGTGTCCATCGCCCGTAATAAAGTAAGCACCTCAAACAGACATCAGAGGTTAAATCAGTGCCGGCTGTTTGGCCAAACTTCAAATGACAAAACTTTGTTTTCAGCTGAGGTGGAGATGTGTATAACGCTGCCAGAAATACAGCTTTGGGTCGAAATACTCGACTATACAGCTGCAACAATTAGTTGATAAATCAATCAGTCAATCAATACAAGTTTAAAGCACAATTTGATAACTTATTCACAGGTTCCCTGTCCTCCAAAGTGAATAATTGCTGTTTTCCTGGTTTTCTATGACAGTAAACTGATTACCTGTTAAAGTGAACGCCTGAAAACATCACCGTTGACCCGAGGATTTTGACCCCTTGATATATTTGACTTTTTGCTGACATTTCATAATCTAGAATTATAGTCGTTGTTACTAGCAGCCATATTTCACTCGTTACAGATTTCATATTGCTTCAGTAAAAACCAGGGATGACCCGATACAGAATATACGAAGCTTAAGGCCAAATATAAGAAAAGGAAATTTGGATTTTAAACCCAAGTAGTCTGTCACATTGAAGTAACTAAGAAAACCAACTCCACAGTACAGATGTGTTGGCAGTGTGCTCTCCACCAGAATATGTGCTGAAGTTACCTGAGCCACAAGAGTGCATCTGCAGGTCAACTCTATGGTGTAAAAACAGTGTCTGGGACCCCTCTGACTCACATAAAACAAGGAGTCCTTTCTTAACCCCCGCACCGCTATAACCCGTCAGCTCAAGAGAGGTGGCAGACTAAATAAGGCTCCGCTGAGAGACACTAACCAAGTGCAGAAATTCCCTGTGAAATTAATTACAAGAGCAGTGATCGCAAAAGAAATCTGTCTGGGAGGAGAAAAAAAAAGAAGAAAAAAAGTCTTTTTTTTTTTTAATACTGTTGTTTGGTTGTCTTTGCCACTCCCCCTCCCCAAGGTCTCAGAATTTCTATAAAGAGTTTTTTTTTTTTCCTGGGCTCATTACTAAAATTCATTAATAATAAAACTAAATAAAAACCAAAGTAATTCCAAATCAACAACACCTCCACAAACAAACCGAACAACAAAAAAAAAGAGGCAAAAAACAAACCCCAAACAAACAACAAAGAGCTTAGTGAGAGATTGGATTGGCTGTCTGGCGGGAGACTGCAGGGTAAATATTGGCTGAGCCTGAGAGTGCCTTACTGCGTGTGTGTCTGTGCGTGCATATATCTAGGTGTAAATGTGTGTGTGTGTGTGTGTGCCTATGTGTACATCTTTGTGCATGTGTCTGAGGGAGAGTCAACAAGTAGCCGTGTGCGTGTTTGGCCTGAGGTAGTTGACAGATGACCCTTCTGCCACCTACACACTAACACCACTCATACGCAGGATTACAGATCAGGCTGCTTACATCCGTCTGGCTGGCTGGCCCCTGCTGCAGGCTAACTGTTACATGCACAGAGACACAGACAGCCACTCAAGTCTCTGACACATGGACCCAGGCCTTTCCCAAGGGGCAAGGGCATGTGTACTGCTATACTGTATGTGCATCTGAAGGAGCTGGAGGATGATGAAAACATTCTAGGAATATTCCAAACAAGGCTTTTCTAGTCCGTACTCTGGGGCGGTGCATGATCTGAAATTTGTTGATACCAAAGATGCGTCTGATTAGTTTATTAAATACTGCCATCCCAAAAAAGGTTCATACATAATTTAAAGGTATGATGTGCAGCAATTTCTTAAACAAACGAAAGCAAAGTAGAAGTAACTTGTGTCAGTCATCACCTCTGAGCCTCTAGAAGTGTGTGGTGGTGTCTGTAGCTGCTGACGCTCTGCGCTCTGCCTGCGCGAACTTATTTTCTTAGTACTTTGCTGTGTCGGGACGTTTGTGGACGTCTGTCTGTCCGTCTGTGTGGACTGCACTGAGACGGGCAGGAGCAGAGGGACAGGATGAAGGCTGCACACACAACATCCACAGGGTTGTGCAGAGGTTTGGGGTGTGTTTATTTGTCTCACAACTGCTGGGAAACAATCAGAAATAATGTTCTATTTCTCTGATTCACTGCAGCGATCACACTAACCGCTGCTCTCTCTCTTCATTCACTGTGCAGCTCACTTACCACCACTCGCTTTCTCTCTCTCTCTCTGTCTCTCTCTGTCTCTCTCTCTAAGCCACGGAAGAACAGCAAACTCAAAAAGAATTGTGTGTTTACAAACAAAATATTCTGCATGTTAAGATTTTAATCTAGTTTTGAATCTTGAAGTCCTGGTTTCCCACATCATTTTCCTGATTGTCAATGCACTTTCCACTGCGCCGCTATCAAGATGACATTTCTTAATTGAAAAAAGAAAAGGTATTTGCATTAGGTACAAGTGAAATGACCTGACGCAGTAGGCACACACTGCTTCCTTTCCTGCTTAAGAAAGACAGGACTGATAGGAGTGAGAGTCAATACTTGATTTAATGACGTAAAAGTGGAAAATGTTTGCAGAGGACTTGTTTCGCGTCACCCTGTAGGGACTCTACGATCACATAAAATTAGATTGTGTGGGTAATAGCTCTTATCACTGTGCTTTAAGTATATCACAGGACAAAATCTGGAGGCTAAAGCAAAAGTATATGCACATGCACTGCAAGTCTGCGTGAATCTGTGGTGTTTGACCTCGGGACATGATAATACCACACCTATAATAATACTAACGGCAAATGATAACTGCACTGCTCAATGAATCTATGCACAGCAACTTATTAAAGGTCTCTGCCTTTCAAATCCTTTTATGTGAATCCCAAAGAGAAGGCAGAGGCTCGATCCCTGGCCATGACACACTGCCTGTGCAGTGATCCCTCTATGTTCATAGTCCCTTTCAATTTTCCTCCTTGTCTGAATAAAGAGGAAACACACCAGTGAGACCGCCTGCTCTGCTTTTTTTTTTAAATAAAAAAAAAAAAAAAAAAAAAAAAAAAAACGAAACAGGCAGCTCTTTTCTTCAGCCAGAGAAATCATCAAAGCATGGGCTACATTATTCAGCCTTGCCGAGTCTGCATGACAACACAGCCGACAAACAAGAGAGCTCTTTTCAAACCAGACGGCCACTACTGTAGGACACAGCTATTTCAAACCACTTGTGAATGGAGCTCACTCCAACTAGTGAGACGTTCAGATGAGGAGAAATGCATTGAAAATATCATGCCAGCATGTATTTAGTGCTGAACTCAGATATATGCATGAGCTTAAATTTGCTG
This sequence comes from Scatophagus argus, assembly GCF_020382885.2. Classification (NCBI taxonomy): domain Eukaryota; kingdom Metazoa; phylum Chordata; class Actinopteri; family Scatophagidae; genus Scatophagus; species Scatophagus argus. Next base: position 3,964,751 of record NC_058501.1, read on the forward strand.
CAAGTACCAATCACAATACTTGACTTTAGTTGCAGCTCTGGTTGCCTGCTTAGTTTAGAAGTCTGAGGCAGTTTTACTGCATTATCTAATTAAGCTTTCTGCTGTATCAGTGTGTCTCTGGATGCACCACTTCATGCCTGACTATGTGCGTTTTTCCTGGCTAGCAATACGATGATGCCACAGAAGACGAATTGTGGAACACCAATCCGTTTGCCAGACGAACACACATACACACGCTTCTTGGTTACAATGTGGCGTCAGCGCAACCACACTCTGCTGCCAAATCTGAATCTAATATCCTGCGTTCACCTCACGTTGCCTAGGCCTGGCTTCTGCCCCAAATGGAAATAACACATCACTGTAACTTTGTCTGTCCTGTAGCTTGTCTGTGTGTTTGTCTGTTATGTCTGCTTGTCTAGCTTCGGATGTGTCTGTCCGCATTTCTGTTTATGTCTCTGTCAGTACTTGTCTGGCTGCCTTGTTATGAATCTACCCGCCTGTCTGCTTGTCTGCTATGTACCCGTCTCCTGTTTATTTGTCTTTGTCTGTCTGTCTGTCTGTCTGCAGATGTGCCAGACTGGATACATACACTCTGTCTGGCTGTCCTCTGCATTTCGACCTGTCTGTCTGCCTGCCTGCATGTGTCTGTCTCTGCTTCAGTCATAAAGAGGAACATCTGCAGTGCATCTAGCAGGCAGCAGCATTAGGGCAGAGCTGATAATGATAGTTTCTCTCTGGGCTGCTCACAAGGCAGACAGACATAACATACCATTCCAGCGTTTCCTGTCTATGCTGACAGGCAAACTATTTAACCCTCTGTGGTGATCCCTCGGAGCATGCACAGCCCGGCAGGCCTATAAGGCTAAATCCCCAAGTATTAATATAAAACCAACCACTATGGCAGTAAACGTCTAGGAAAAGTAAAACAGGAAACTTAAATAGTCAAGGAAAACTCACAATAGGCCACAATAGGTTCTTGTTAAAAAGAACTACATCAAATCCATAATACATTTCAAAAGCTGTATAATGCAAGTTCTTTACGAATATGACTGTAAATTCTTCAGTGTAAGCTAACTGTTGAGTACTCCAGTATGTCCGTGTAATGTTAATGGATGTTAAAAGAGCTCAAACACAACATAAAGTGCGACAGAGCCAGTGTTAACTCAATATTGTGTACTAAAGACAAACTTTCAGTCAAATAAAGACAACAAAGTTAGAAATTATAGATACCAGCAAGCACTCTAATGTCACCTAAAAGTTTACAGAAGACAGCGCAAGTACACCCTATGTCCCTATAGAAGTACTGAAGGAATAACGTTACTATTAGAATAACCGTGCGGGAGTAGACAGAGAGCAGAACTGTTAGACCGTCTTAGATAAACACTTAGTCTGATTTGTTGTCCTTCCGCTGCTTGCTACACTGGAGAGCGCACATAAAACCGATTAGGTACTGAAGTCTCTTGGTAGGATTTTAAGGTCAGGAGAAACGCAACTAATGTTACTCACATATCTCCATTCCCTGTGGCTGGGAAGCGGTGCAGTTGCAGGAGCAGGTGACATTGGAGTTGCCGGGGCCGCCAGGGGCCGTTAGGTTTTGCATGGGGCTAGGCAGACCGGGACACCGCTCCGGGGAGAGAGCCACCGCCACCGTCGGGGCCCCACGACGGGAAAACAACACAAAACTTCCAGGCAGCGGCAGCTGAGTCCGCCGCTACGAGTAACTCCTGACAGTTTCGCAATTATTTTTCCACGGTTTTTCTCACGCCATATTTGAATCGGAGCGGCTCGGACAGTGAATTAGAGGGAGATTAGGGGACGAGCCATTGCCCGTGGCTAACACATTGTATAGTTTTTTCCGTTCCTTCCTTCGCCGCTAAGAGCAGCTGTCCTTCCTCCACTAGACCGGAGCAGACACAGCGGGCTAAGGCTCCGCCTATACGCTGACAGACTGCTGCTGCGGCCAATCAGAGGGCTCCAGAGGAGGAACAGACAGAGGGAAAGAAAGGTGCTGCCTTCAGGAGCGGACAGGAAAAATACAATTACGCCTTCAGTCAACCAAAAATGAAATAAAATGTCATATGCTCTTACACCCACACAAATATTGACTGGGGATGTCTGGGCTTACTGTGACACACGTTTAAGCTTGCTGACGAACAAAGTAGTCGACTTTTTGTGCTGATAATATGAACAAAATGTTTTCCTCCTTGTGATAAGTAGACTACTTTAAATTAAAAACAGACGTTGGTCATATAAACAGACATTTATACAAATTTTGTACTCATTTGTCCAATTTGTGAAATTTGCTTACTGTATTGTTTATGAAATGACAAAACCACAAAACAAGGCCTTTGCAAGCTACTGTCTTTAAATCAGTAAAAGATTTTGTTTATGCCGGGGTCCTGTTTAAGTCATGTTTGTTGCGGTGCTATCGGGTGTCAGTAGTTAATATTCATGAAGAGGCTTGCATATATTAGCTGCATAATGCATTAATTGGCTATCATGATGCCTGACTATTTATAAATGTTATACAGCTGGGAGTCCTGCACCTGTTTAGCAGACTACAATCTTTGTACGTCAAGTCTTAAGACTTTGCTTTAAGCACCAAAAATGCGAAACAAATACATAAAATGTCATAGGTTAAGAGTCAGCTCATTAATTTTACACTTGACTCATTTTTTTTACCTTGCAGAATAAATTACAGCGATTGATTTTAAACCCCCCCCCAAAAAAAGAAATAAATAAAGAAAAAAATGTCATTGCAAGGTCCAGTTAATTATTTCTCACCAAAAGCACCTCAATGTGCATTGACATACATAATACACAACTTGGATACTAGTTGTACCAGGAGAACTTGAAAGCATCAGTGGAGAAGGGATGGGACAGGGGGTTATATGTTTGTGTGCGTGTCTGGGTTACAGGGGGGTGGGTGCACGGGGGTGGGTGGGGGGGGTGACCTGACTCAGAAAGCTAGCAGACGGCCGGGTCGTGGTTGACAATGGCTGTGGGAGAGCAGAGCATTGGAGAGAGGGAGGGAGGAGGCAGGGCCCGGACTGCTCGGTCTGGTGGGTTATTTGGGGAGGGTGGGGAGTGCGCTTCGAGTTTCACTCCCTTTTTACGACGGGCCACAGCCAATAGAGACAGCCCTTTGAAGGGGCTAACCTTGAGGTGACCCCCGCGCCAGTCTTGTGGTTCAGGGGCACATGTGTAGCAGAGAAGCATTTCCCCGACCTCCCCATCCACCCCAACACATCCCCCCTGAATCTAACCAACAGTGCAACCCTCCCTCCCTCCCACCCATCACACACACACACACACACAATTTAGCGCAGGACTGTCTGCAGTCTATAAATAAACCAGGCTGTTCAAATCTGAGAAAAACGATGAATGCCACTCTAGACCAGCAGGTTGCCAAAATATGGTCTAGGGACTCTAAGAGGTCATTGAAGAGCTTTCAGGTGGCCCTCCAACAAAGCAGGTATGGTTAGAGTTCTACCTCATCTGTGCACAGGACAAAGAGACAATAATACAGCAATGGTTCTTTTGATCAGAGGCTTGCTCTCTTACAGCCCCCTTCTGCAGTAAATAGTAAAAGCAACATTTTGTTGCGAACCATGAGAGAAAATCTCATCATATATAGACTGAAAATTGTTTGGGAAATGCCTGCTCTCAGGGGGTTTACATTTCAATTCTGAAAACCAAAGGCAATAAGATGTCTCTCTGTGAAGGAAAATAAGTAAATGAGAAAAGCAAAGACCTTCAACAGATGTTGTGCATTAAGTGCTGCATGACTGGCCAAGTTCTATATCCAATCATGCAAAAATATTTTCCTTGATGGCTTCCAATGAATTCCACCCTCCTTCATAAGCGAAGTGACACTTTTGGGAAGGGAGAAAAAAATAGATGCGTGGTCCTGACGCAATTTACAAACGCCTGGCAGCTGTCATAATTCTACTGAAGCAACAAATCGAGTTGATGCTGTCTTGTCAGTTAAAGCCTCAGTATCAATCGAGACACTGAGGAGAATCCCCTGCCTTGATGTGAGGTCATCCTTGCATCCTCAAACACACACATACACATAAAAACACACTCCAGACATGCATGCACACCCCAGACAAGCTCTCATATACAGACACACTCAGACAAACATTGATTCTCCCTTTGCAACCCACCTCTATCCACTCACAAACACTCCACCGCCAAACGACACTCACACACACACACAGTCTGTCTGGAGCGTCAATTTAGTCCCCTGGGGAGCACGCAGGGTGACACCACTAACAGGCCAGACCAGACTAGACAGCCAGCAGACAGATAAATACTAGGCACGGCTGAATACCAAATGCACTCTAGTCTACCAGCTCCCCTACCATCCCCCCTGACTGCAGTCTGCGTGCGCGCACACACACACACACACACACACAAACACTGCACGCATAGCCTCTCTGTGTCTCTCTCGGGAAACGTCTGTCTCATCGTGTATTTGAGGAATACTAACTTTAGGTTGATAGGTTTATCACGCTCGGCACGTGTGCATGCGTCTATTTTAGGAACTTTGCATGGGGCTTTCCTGCTTACACAGGGGTTTCATGCTTATTCAGGAGTTCACTGTGTGTTGCTTTTGTTTCGTGACTGTTTGAATCAAAGCATGACATGTTCACGTTGTGCCTGAAAGATCTAAATACTGTTTTTTCTTTTTAATATTAAGTCTAAGCAGGATAAGAAACATCAGTGCCAGGTATCTGTACACAACCAGCACTGCTTCATTTGAAGCCATGTTGTGCACGTGCGTGTTTAGATGTAGAGTATATTTGAAGATAAAGTTTAAGAAGAGGCCTCCTGCCTGTATCTCACCATATGCAGCAGATAGATTACAGAGGAGATTAAAAAGAAACACTTTCACTCAAATATTCTTTTACCATCTACAGATGCTCGGTAGTTTAGATGTCTGTGATGAGACCATGAACGCATCAGGGGTGTGATCAGGCTGATACTGAAAGCAGCACAGCAAAAGCTTCAGCTGAAGACAGAAAAAAAAAACCCCCCAAAAAAACCATGATATCCAGAGCAAATTCTCCCATCTCAGCTTGTGTGGTGCTGAGAGAGACACTACTTCATAGCGCCATCTTGTGGCTCAGCTAGGAAAAGGTCTGTTTCATGCATCAACCCAAACATGGACTGGAAAAACTGCTCCACTTCTCTAGTGTCTGCTTCAGTTCTCCTTGAGTCTCTTCTCAGTCGCTCCATTACTTCTGAAACCAAAGCCGTCTCCCGGGCACTGGTTCAAGCTTTGAATCAATTACGACTCGTCTTCATCAGAAACCTCAAGGGAACATGGAGGAGGACACGGGGAAAATAAAAGAGTCCTATCCTCCAGCTTATGTTATAGCAATGTGCACTGTTCTTGCCCAGAGACTGCAATTTGCAGTTTGAAAAGGAAAGAACAGACAAAAATGCAAAACATATCAGTTTTGTTGTCTGGAAAGAACATTTAATGGCTAAAAGGTATTAATGGCTAAAAGTAAGCAGACACCTGTGACAACATACTCATTGTGATCAGGTTGCAAAGGCTTTATTTAGGCTTTAGAATACAAAGAAATTGTTCATTACAAACTGTGAGGTTTGAAAGATGTGAGCATTTAGAGGCAGGCAGAGTTTAATGAAAGACACTGTTCAGTTGCATTAGGGTAAGTGTAAGAGTTTTTGGAGTTTGACCATTAGAAGTCAGGATATGTTGACCTTCATTAATCTGTACTTTGTGACAGCCCCGGTGTTACGAAAGTGCAGTTATAAGCTAAAGTGCTTAGTGTGGTTCACTTGAAAGCTGTCAGTTTGGTGCAGGCTAAACAGGTGGACTGGGACCAGGCTTGGTCCAGTCAGACACTTTGTAGAAAGCAAAGTAGACACACAACCACGATTATTTTGTTATTGGTGATTTTTTTTCAAAAATCTTAACTACAACTAAATCCATGTGATGATCATAGGGACTGCCCCCGGTTATGGAAGTAATCTGTAAGTCACTTTGGGTAACATTTATGGGCTTTAGCACATGAGTGTAGGGCTTTTCCCTGATCAGCCACAAAGAGGAAAGAGTTTAACCCAATGCAGCACAACCTGCTGTCAGTGACAGAAATTTGATTTCCCTGTGCAGTTCCACGTAGCAACGATGATGCAAGATGACAACACCGAAACTGTCCAATGAATGAGTCTGCCGTCTCTATGTAACTTTATGTTTACTTCTCTTAAATAATTTGTAATAAGATAGAGAGAAAAGGAGGAAATAAACGTCTTTCCCTGTTTGGTGTATAATAAACCTGATTGGCCTGCACAGAGCCCTGAACCCAGCCAACATCACTGGGACGAAATGGAACGCTAACTGCAAGCTGGGTCTTGTCCCCCCACATCAGTGCCACCCCTCACTAGTGCTATAGTACCACCACATGGAGGTGCAACATTACTGAAAATCAGCACTGATGAAAAGAGTAACACATGCACATTGATGCCAAACCACAAAATTATTTACTAAGCAGACAATTTGAATCAGCTCTTCCTGACTGCCTGTTTCTCGTAGGGTGCTGTTGAATGGAATACAATGAGGTCCTGTGTCTTTTCCAAAAATCTTTTCCTTGACCTCGATGGAAAACATCGTGAGGCCAAAAGGTGAAGGAGAATTCACAAGGGCGAAGAAAGAGACAACCACAGTGCTAAGGGAATTTAACTGCACTTGCACTAGCCCACATCGTTATGTGATGTACAATGATTTGTGTGTTCTGTTAAATGTTGCTGCCAAAATCAACTGTGGGATGGCATTATCTCTTTGCCTTTCATTGAGGATGATCTAGTGTGACTTGTGCTAAAGAAGATAAGATAGGAGACAGTGAAGCTCCTTTCCTTAGCATTCGGAGAATTCACCCTCCCCTTATCATGGCTCCTATTCAGATACTTAAGTAATTTCACTCACTCAGAAGCCTTTAGCAAAACAGTCTGGTCAACAGCAACCACAGTCTGTTTGGGTACTGCATATTTGTTAAATACAATTAAATTGGCTAATGGCAAGGCTCAGAAGTGGAGTGTGTGATGCAGTTCTCAGAAGGAAAGAGAATTTATCTTAGTCTTTCCTACAAGGGTCAGTCACCCGTGCTCTGTCCCCCCGTTTTACAAGGATATCCAAAGAACTAATATGGCGGATGGTGAACTTCCAATGTTCTTGGCAGCTACTAAGATGTTCCATTCAATGGGAGCAACTCCTGCCAGGTATGTCCAGAAGAATGACAGTGCTCAGCAATCACACATTGCTGTAAAGTCTTGGGTGTTCACATCCTTTTTGTCTTCAAGTTTACCAAGGTTTAAGACAAAAAGGGATAAGATTAAACTGACAGATTACAAATGTTTCATGAACACTGAGCACAAGAAATAACCTGCACCACTGTAAATTTACACAATACACTTAAAGCCAGTGTATAAACTCCAGTAAAGCAGTTTCTATCCTGCATCACTAATGCCTGTTTATCCAAAAAAAAATTCCTTCTGTGGGTGCAGCCTCTGTCACGGGACTTGTGTGAGGAAAGTACTCGCACATGACGATGATCCATTTTGACTCTGGCATAACATTTTCAGTCAGACTAATAACTCGAAACACCCCGTGACTTCTGTGTATATTCAGTATTACTGAATGCCATTCCAAATGTCAGAACAAAAGATGGATATGACTCAGCCTTAATACTGGGGCTGAATGGGATTCATGAATTAACCGCAATGCATCTCACCAGCTGACACAGCTGAAGAGCGAAAGAGAGGGAGAGAGAGAGAGGGAGAGAGAGAGAGGAGAGAGAGGAGATAGTTTGCTTAGGCATCAACTGTAACTCCGTCTTCAGCGGAGCGCTAAGTAACAGAAAGGCCACTCCAGACAGTTAGATTGCAGAGTAGAGAGTTGCATTCAATAAAAGCGTCTGGCATGCCACATCATATTTGCTGCTTCCTGCCCTTGTCTGGCTGCAGTGCCGTGTCATATCCTGTCCGCACAGGTGCACCAGCTGTCTGGTTTCCCACCCCTGTCGTTTCTACACACACACACCTCACTTCCACCCCTGTCATTTCGAAACCCACCCCTCCCTATCGCTCTTACTGCCGCAGGCACCACTGCAATGACACCATAGCGCTCGCTGAAAAGTTGTGCGCGCGTGTGCTGGAGACAAACAGGGAGAAAAAGAGAAAGGAAGATGACAGACAGACAGACAGATGGGCAGCCTGTGTGTCTAAGTTTGGGTTTGAATGAGAGAAAGACAGATTGAATACGACAGATCAAGAAAGAGATAGACAATGCCTGAGGTGAAGGATACTTGACTGAGTGAGTGAATAAATGACAAGAGGGGAAGAAAAGAAGAAAACAGGAAGGAAGAGCAGAGGTGAAGAAAAGAAAGAGAACAGCAGAGAAGAGAAGAAACAGAGTGAAAGCAAAAGCCTGTGAGTCTGTGAAAGAGGGACCCAGAGACACAGACAGAGAGAAAGAGTAGATAATCAGCAGGTATTGAGCTCTTTTCACCCCTGCGGTAGGGCCCTGCTGAGCATTGTAATGGGCTGTCTGCCCAGCTGGGCCGATGAGCTCATGTCTGGCTTTAATGCCAATCTCCTGAACTGGCACACGGCTCGACGGGGCGAGCGCAAACGCAACACCACAGCGCTGCCACTCTACAGCTGCCAGAGGAAGGACAGGGTACGGCTGACAAAGGAAAAGAAAGATGAGAAAAAGAGAAAGAAATTCGACCAAGAGATTCAGGGAGGGCAAAGGTGTGTTTGCCCATGTGGGCGTGTGTCCCGTCAGCCACTTCCGTCACAACACTGATAAGAGCCCCGAACCAGACGGCGATAATCACACAGACAGTGAGACAGACAGCGGCTATAAATGTGTGTGTGTGTGTGTAAAAGTGAGGGAAGGACAGAATGAGGGCGAGAGAGAGAGAGAGAGTGTGTGTGTGTATGTGTTGTTTTATGTAGTCATAAACAGCAGTGATTACAGAGTGTGGATGGTGCAGGTTACAGCCTCCCGCTGTTAACAGTCCATACATATAGTTGGAGGCGCTCACACACACACACACACACACACACTGAAACATACCTATTATTCAAACATGAAATCAAAATGATGTATACATACTGTCTATACCAGAACAAATAAGCATACATATAGGCATACATTTGCAAGTATACATACATAAATGTATTCTTTCCTGATTATTAAAATGTATGACAAAAAACACAAATCTGTGTCATGTTCTGCTACATGTTCATACATAAATGTACAAGGAGTTAGCTCAAAAAGTAAATATTCAGCACTCAGGACTGCACTGTTTCAGTCGTTTGCCTTCTTCACTTTCTTTGGTCTTTAAAGCATACAGACACGTTATTGTTATTATTACAATAAAAGTGTTTGCTTTTACTCAATGTGACGGCTGCTCTCACTGCAGGCATTTCACAGCAAGCGTTATACAGCGCTCCCTTATCCCCAGGTTTGCTGCTCAGACAGTGATCTCTACACGTTGTGTAAACCATGGCCTCACAACACAACCGTGTTGAATTCAATCTGCATCTTAAACAAGGATGCAAGTAAAAGGAGGGAAAAGGGAAAGCTGCACATTGCCTTTGGCACTTTAAAAGCAAATGTTATGGGCTTGCTACAAAGTTACAAGCGGTGACTGACTAGACAGTGATGGAATACATTCATTATAATCCATTTGAAGCAGGCTGATTGGGGCCAGCTTTAACAAATACAATTTCTGTCGGCTTGTGTTCTTCTACCATGTTGGTCCAGACTGAGATAGCTCAACAATTATTACTTAGATGACCATGACATTTTGAACAGACATTCATGGTTCCCAGAGGATGAATCCTACTTGCTTTGGTGATTAGTGGCTCATACCCAATGCAACAGGACACAAGAAGTCGTTATTTGAAGAAAAAAATCAGTTCTCTCTTTGGTCACACTCATAGACAGTATAATAAATGGACAGAGCTTCCATGTAATCCCTCATTGCACAGGAGTCTGTAAACTGAGATGGTTGTGCACAACAGTTTGGGTGATAACTCTGAATGTGTTTGGAAAACTACTGCTACATTAAAACCAACAAGTGATATTCAGTACAACATATTTGATTTGTACAAAGTCCCCACATTAAATAAACTGTAATTATCTTTTCAGTTTTTGCTGTTTGCAAGACAATTATCATCTGCTATCAGTGGCAACCCTGATGGTCCGGACAGAAATCAATCGAACTCAGTGACCCAGATCACTTTTACACTAGTTCAGCACTTTGGATCACATTAGAACAAATCACTGTGCTCCATAAGTGTTTCAAACACAAGCAGAGGGCAAAAGTAAAAGAAAGGAACTGAAACACACGCTTGTTAACCAACAACCGTGTCACCTGACTGTCACACAGTTCTCTTCTTACATAACCAATAGCCACATTAACATGCTGTCTGTCTATTATCATCAGTCACGTGTCTCTCAGTCTGATCTTCTTCCCCTTCACTTTCACCCTTGTGTCTCTGCCTCTCCCATGCCCTCTCTTACCCTTTATCCACACATACAGTTATTTTGTCCGCTATTACTTTTGTTTAATCGCATTTCTCTAATTAAAACAGGGATAATTATTTTCAGCCTTTCTCACTTAAACACTCTCACTTTGTGGGCAATGCACTGGAGCTTGTTTTCCAGCAAACCAAACGCTGCAATGACAACCGAAAAACAAAATAATTAGCTGTGGACAACCTTTAGATTTCATGCCATTAATTTTGTTGAAACACCGTCTGATTCAAAGTTCTTTGGAATAATTTAACTTTGACTGAAAGGACTAATTAGGATCCATTTCCATTTTTCTCTTCCCCCTTTGTTTTTATTAGGTGGAGTAGACTGTAGGCAAATTCTAACACTAATGTCAAGTGAATTTAGGATTCACCAAATAATTATCAGTTTAACCTATGCCCTGGTAGTTTGCTGATAACATCCATTTCAAGAAATCTCTTGAAGAACAACTTGAGCAGCCAGCTTCAGCTTAGATATTAGCGGTTTCATACATCATCTCTTACATACATTGGAGAGTGTCAAAACATAAGCTACCGACTGTGAGGGCAGCAGGTTTGAAACAGATGGACGCTCATATGAACAAGTTGCAGAGATCCAAACATGCCAAGCACTCCTCCTCTCTGCCTGCCTGGCCATGCCATGCAAAATGATATAGCTCCCATATTGAGGAATATAATGAAAACATTACATTAGGTGAGGGATGCTGTGTTTAGAGCAGGGGCTGACAGATGGATGGTGGTGGGAACATGTTGCAGCACCCCAGACCCGCTACCACCCTGGCAGAACTTAGCGACACGCAGGTTAGCACGACCAGCGAGCTAATGCTGCCTACACTAACACAGCTGCTTCCAGTGGACCCCTGCCTGCACTGCTTGGATTTTACATCCTTATATGTTATCATATCGCATAGCTTTGTTAGCTCCTGGGTTGACTCAATCCTACCGTGCAGCTCGTAAACAGCACAGCCCGTGACAGCTTGTACCAGCCCAGTCAGCGTTCCCCACAGTCTGCCTCACTGCCATCCTATAGCTCTGTAGCAGGACCAGGGAGTTAACAGCTTGTACCAGGCCAGCGAGCGTCCCAGCTCACAGCTTGCATTGCTAGCGAAGGGCCCCCCCCCAAGCCTCCTTTTACAGTAGTAGTAAGCAGGGCTACAGGGAGTCAACGGATCACCCCACAACAGCTTGTAACCGCAATGTTCACTGCTGAGGTGCTAAAACCAAAGGCAAGGCTACACAACAACATTAACACTGCATCAGTCAGCAGTGGTATCATTTGCGGTGGATAAAATGTCTGACAGGGTGGAATTAGCAGCAAAAATGGTGATTATGTGATCCATATCTCCATATGTGAGGAATACTGACAGATGCCGCCATGCCGGGCCATAACCTGAAGACTCTGTAATGTCTGATTCACAGCAGAAATATGCAGATATGTTGAATATTTTAAGAATTTCCCATATTTCTTCTTTTTTTTCATGCCCAAAACCTTTAGTGATGATTAGGCATGAAATAGAAATAAGCAATACCTAAATATTTAAATCTCTGCAGCCAAGAATATTCTTGCTGTACACTTCTAAAGGGGAACACACACTGCCTGAGTATAACATTATGTCTGAACACCCACACACATTGTTTTCAATTCTAGACCATATAGTGACTGTGTCTTGAGGCATGTCATGGCAGTCTGAACTTGTCTGGAAACGTTCAGTTTACTTCACAGTATGAATGTGCATCAACTCTGGAGAAAACAAGCAATTTTATCACATTTGCTTCGACGATTGACACATTCCAGGTACTGTAACCTGACAACTCCTTCTGCTGTATATTGCATTTATACAGACATCATCTGGAACAGCATGTAAATTTTGAAGGAAACAAAGCTTTCCGGACCAGGTTTTCTAGTTAAATAATGAGGAAATTACATACATATTTAATTAGGTTTCTGCCAAAACATCTGATCTTGTGATTCCGTACAACATCCATACATAGCAGCTAAGGCATGAGCAACACTTTGTATGGTTATGTTTGGGAACTCAGCACTTGGTTAATGTTAATGCTAAAGCTGGTGATGTTGATTTAACACAGAAAAAGTCTGGAGTGACCTTAAGCATTCGACACAGTCTTTCAGGAAACTTAACCAAAGCACTTTTGTTGTCAAACCTAAACATACAGTTGACTCAGCAGTCAAAGAGTACACCCCAGATCTCTTAAACTGCACCCTAGTTTCTATCACTTGCACCTTTTACTTCAATCCCTACCACTGAGGACGCATGGAGAGATGTGAGGAAACCATCCAAAGACAGAAAAGGAGGAACGTGCCATTTCATTCCAATGTGCCAGCTGTAGGTGTGGAATATTTATATGTCATGGCTGCTTTATGTATCCTCATTCATGGTTCCTCAGAGATCCTTCCATGCTTCTCGGAGCAGAAATAAGAGCTTTGGCATGGCCTGCAACATGGCAAACCACAACAGCTTCCATGTTTAAGCAAGGGTCAGGGAAATATCAAATCAAAAGACTTGGCCTGCAGTCCTGTCTGTGGCCAAGATGCCAACATTGTCTCATAGCCAGGTGCTGTTCTGGCAGTGTGCTTATAACTCATGGATGTGTTATCATATGAGGGTTAGGGGATAGTACTTCATCTTCTCAGTAGCACCTGTAGCAACACACCCACTCCAACACAGCTTGTGCATTTGTTTATCCCACTGCTATTTTCAGTGTGAACTCCTGTTTAAGCAGCAAAATCACAAAGCGTGTAGTCAATACTACGATGTCTTGTTCCTCTGTTTTTCTCCCATGAACAATTTCCAACCCTTTTCCTGTTGGCGGTGCAAAGCTGAAATCACATCTAACTGCCGTGTCTCTGCTGCAGACATGGAACATGTGATTCGTATCTGTGTGGATTGTGTTATTCCTTTCTTCCTGCTCAGAGATCAGTCAGTAACACTGAGCTGTAGATACTTGGCAATGGTCTGGAAAATGATTTGAGCGCTGATTTATTCCAAGTTTTCTGATTGTGTCTGTGTGTGTGTGTGTGTGTGTGTGTGTGTGTGTGTGTGCTTGTTGTCTGCCCAGTGACACCCAGTGAGAGGCTGCTTCCTCAGAGAGTGATTGGTTTGCTGGCGAGACAGTCTGTCTGTGCAGGTGGGAGAGCTGCCCATGTCATCATTTCATTTTCTGTCTGCTTTCACTACCATCCAATTCCTGTCATTTACTATTTTCCAAGCAGCTAATCAAGCTCTCCTCTGTCACCTCCATGTTTCATGTTTTACTCGTTTTCACTGAGATCCATGCCTGTCTTTCATTTTTTTTCCCTCCTGCCTTCAACCGAGCATTTTACAAAGACAGATTTAAAACATTTGAAGATACGCTAAATGAAACTTCAAATTGATCACCAAATTACAGTCGAAAACCCGAAATAAATTTATTAAATTTACTTTACATCACACTGAAATCTAAACTAATTCAACCTCAACGATACTATTCTGTATGAATTCTGAATAATACGCTCTTAACCTGATTGTGTATTAATCTGGACATGTGGCTGTGGAAAAAAACACAAATCCTTTTTTAATTAAGCAATAACAAGAGGGAGCGTTAAACTGAGAGATACTGGCACCGCTGTGATGACCTCTGGCACTGAGCTGTCTAATGCCGTCTGACAGTTCACTCGGACCTTCTCTAAATACTTCTCTGAAAACACTCAAGTTCAAACAATTCCAACTGTGATAATACTGTGTGTCCACCTAATGTCAAAGTATAGCTGATTTCAAAGAGCTTCTTCTGTTTTAGGGGTTGTCCTCCTTCGGTATCCAGCTGCAAAGACCTAAATACATACAAATCCATGTGGTCAGCAGCTAGTAACCTGAAGCCCACAGGTGTGTGGGCCTAACTGTTAAGTATGACCTCTCTGCTCTTTACATCTGCAATGTAAAATACACATTTGAGACCAAGACCCCTGCTAAATCTGTCACTCTGGCTTGTGATATTTCAGCAGCATGTGTCATCAGTGCCCACTGGCTTAATGTTCTATGTACTGGTTTTCTTACTTTAGTAAGAAAAATTGGAAACAAATAAGAACCAAATAGTGCTGAGTTCTGGTTATTTACTTTGTTAATCACCTGACCTCTCTCTCTCTCTCTCTTTCTTTGATACTGTCAATCACTCTGTCAGTTGGCCTTTATGGGTTGTCTGTAATAAATAAACAGGTGGTGCAAAAACAGCATCAGTCTAATTTGAACAAATAAAACAAGGCCCCAATTCAAAGTCACAAACTGGGGTGATACCACTCAGGAAATGTAACCCTGCAATATTAAGTTACTAGTTAATAGAATGTTTTTTCTCCAATCACCATGACAGAGATAGACAGCTTCAGAGATATGACTTGTAAGTCCTATTTGAACCTTTTTGACCAGATAATTCCAGGTACTAAGGGGCCACAGGCCAGTGGGTCAGCACTACAGAGTCCTTCTCACTAGTTCCTGGGCCATTAGAAAGTGCTTGCCCCAAAGCAGAAATGTTTTTGGGAAAAGGACCCATGGCAGAGTCCTGGTTCCTACAGTTCAAGCGAAGTTTCTGAACTCTAAAAAGTTCTTGGGTTCATAGAAATCTTCCTGCTGTGATAAATAGCTGTCTCTCAGTTGCTGACCACTTCATTTTGCTAAGTAGACTGAACCCTCAGTGTGTAAAGTCCAATTCAGGTTAGGTAAACTTGAAGAACCATTTGAGCAGTTGATCATGAAAGGCTTGTTTTTGGGTATTGCAAGTATTTTTTTTTATCTGAGACATGCCTCCTCACCCCACCTCCTCACTCTCTATCATCATCTTCATCTCTCATTTATCTCTCTGTCTCTTTCTCTCTCTCAGCAGGAAAGCTCTGCCCAGTCACAACCCAAGAACGGCTCCTTGTCCCTCCACAGCGCAAGCAAAACAACCATCCAGGCACACACACACTCATTAACAAATAAACTCATGCTGGTAAAGTGAAAAGCATAGAGGCTTACACACATACACACTCTCTTACACACATAGAGGCTCCAAACATGAGCATTGAGTGGCCACATTAATTATATGAGCAGTGGGGGTTTCCCTCCCTGCCATGTCCACTGTGGGCCCTGAGATATTTAATAAACCTGTCACAGCCAGGACTCCCTGCCTTAACCTAGAGCTAATGAGACACACACACACACACACACACACACACACACACACACGGGTTTGCCACTTGCAGCTGAACTGGAAGCTGGTGTGATGCTACAGTGTCAGACAATCTAAGGTCTGGATTATAAGCGTACACAGACAGCTGAGGGCACCATAGGCAGGTAGAAGTTCTGTCTGGAACCTGCTTGAAGGACACGTTCCACACATGCTCAGAGGGTCAGTGTTGCATGCATGTTGTGACTCAAGTGACAACCTTTCCAAGGTTGACAAAAAGAGCTGTTTTGTCTGTTGCACTTAGCGCAATTGCAAATAGAACTGGAGAGATGCAGGTAACAACAGATTTCTTTACACAACTTTTCCAGAGCATGTGCAGTTGGTGTCCTTGTAGTGACACATCTCTGGGTGCTTCTTTTGTTTTTGTTGTCAAACAGTTTATGTTGTCTGAGTTTTGTGTTATTAAAGCTCATTTGTTGTTTTCTTTCCACTTGCTTGCTTGGAGTGTTTTTGCATTTGGGTCCTTTATGAATCACATGCTAGTCAACTTAGTTGATTTAGCCAAGGGACTCAAACCATCTCCAAAACCACAGCTCTTGTGGGATGTTCCTGGTCTGCACTCGTGACGACCTACCAAAGGTAGTCCAAGAAAGGAAAACTAGCTAACCAGCAACAGGGTTGGCCAAGGCTCACTGATGAATGTGGGGAGGAAAGGCAGGCCAATGTTGACTGATCCAATAGAAGAGCTATTGTAGCTCAGATTGCTGAAAAAGTTAATGCTGGTTCTGACGGAAAAGTGTCAGAACACACAGTGCATTGCAGTCTGTTATGTAAGGTATATGGCTGTGTAGCTGCAGAACTGTCAGGGTGCCCATGCTGACCCATGTCCACTACCTAAAGCACCTACAAAAAAAAGTGGCTGATGGATCACGTTTTCTGTTCCATCGTGTGGATGTGTTGCTTACATGATAAGATGTGGCACCAGGATGCACTATGGGAAGACAGAAAGCTGGCAGAGGCAGTGTGATGCTTTGGGCAATGTTCTGCTGGGAAACTCTGGACCCTGCCATTCATGTGGATTTTACTTTACATGTACCATCTATGTAAACATTGTTTCTGATTAAGTAGACCCCTTCAAGGAAATGGTATCCCATAGTGGCAATGGCCTCTTTCAAGAGGATAATGTGTCCTGCTTCACTGCTACAGTGATACAAGAACGGTTTGAGGAACACAACGAGTTTGTGGTATTGACTTGGCCTCCAAATTTTCCAGATCTCAGTCAAATCCAGCCTCCATGGAAAGTGCTTGAAATACAAGTCGGATCCATGGAAGCCCCACCTCAAAACTCACAGAACTTAAAGGATCTACTACTGATGACTTGGTGCCAGATAATACAGCATACCATCAGAGGTCTAGTGGAGTCCATTCCTCAATGAGTCAGAGCGGTTTCAGCGGAGAAAGGGGGACCTACTCAGTATTTGGCAGGTGGTAACGACGTTATGGTTGATCAGTGTAAAGGAGAGATCAGAGCTGAAGTTTACTCCCATTTAGATCAACTGCATGCAATGAAATTATGTAAAAATGTAATGAAACAACAACAATTGCTAAATAGTGAACCTGGGTTATAATAAGGCTGAAACATAATTTTACAACTACACTACAACAGCTCCTTATGTATTTCCAGAATAAGGACAGAGCATTTCTCTCCCCATTTGGGTCTGTTTGGGTCTGCATTTTTGATTGGGTCTAATTATTTTCGGATTTTTTTAGACCAGGATTGTGTGTGTTTGTGGGTCCCTTTTGAATAGGGTCTCTTTCTTCTGAAAATCCAATTATGCACATCAGGTTCTATTTTAAAAATTGGGACCGTTGAAGACTTAGTCTGCAATTCTTAACAAAAAAATAGGTCTTGGATCTTTTTTTTCTCAACCTCAACCAGTGATGCTAGTCAAACCAACTCAGCATAGAGACACAGAGACGGCTCTGGAATTTGAAATCACAGTTAGTGACACTTGATGCTTTGACTTGGGGTCTGCAAAGTCTCTCAGCCACAAACGACATCTCACACACACACACGCACACACACACTAAGCCCCTACTCACTTTACAGGAAGTCACAGAAATCACAGTCAACCTACATCTGTCACCCTGTGTACAGAGAGCTACTGCGAGCTGTGTCAGGCATCTGCATGACTGTTCACACTGCCAGTAAGCAGGTGTGTGTCAGTGTGTAAGAGTCTGTGGGTGAGCATATGGGCATCTACTGTATATGAATGCAAAAGAGAATGAGCTCTGAGAGACACAGAGACAAAGTGTGTGTGTGTGTGTGTGTGTATGTATCTGTGTTGTGTATTGGTGTATGTGTTTTCACCCAGACAAGGTTTTAGAGTGATGATAGGATTAGATTAGGCTGACAGTAGCATCAAGGCCAGCGTATGTTTGAATCCTCAGCTCTGGCAATCTGGGGATTAAGGTATAACAGAGAGTGTCTCACACACACACATGCACACATACACACACAGACACTTGTTTTTTCACTCAATTGTGTACACAGACAAGACACACAGCACAGTAGGCTATGTATATACACTGTCTTTCACAACCATACACTCCTACGTGCCTAGACATTACATACAGGCATGGACATGCACACACAAACTCCCTCTCTTTCCAAAGGAACACACACAAATACTCTTTAACACACATTCGTATACACACACACACACACACACACACACACACACACACAATAACCTGATGAATTCTGTTTCTGTTTTCCTGCCATCAAACTAAATCCCATATCCCCTAACTACCACCTCATGGCTCACACAGCCACACACATCCTCTCACAAACAAATCAACCAGCCACCTTTAAGCACACACACTCCGATTATGGGTCCTGAGGCCCACCCAGAGGTGGCAGGCACCGTACCACACAGTCAGCCTGTCTCCTAAAATTGTTTTCTCTTCAATCAACCTAGCGGGGCCAGTTTGTCATGCAAATGCGGCCCTGCCTTGCCTCCCTTTGTCGCTTTGACAGATTAGCGAGTGTGTGTGTGCACATGTGTGTGTATGTGTAGGTGAGTTCGACATCTACGGAACACAGCTTTTCTCTTTTTTCTTTGCTTTTTTTTTGTCCTCTTCCAGTAATCCACAGAGTGTGGAGAAATATCGTGCATATCTCCATTTTCATTTGTACCTATTCATCTGCAATACTCTTGCAGATGAATAGTCATTCTCAAAGAGTCATTCTCACTCTTTGTCTCTGTGACCCTGTCATCCTTCCTCATTAACTGGCTCAGCATTCACACATTTTTGCTGGCTGTTTTATTTGATTATTAAATGATATCTTGAACTGTTAAATCTGACTGTAAACACCATAGTGCACCTTTATGCAACCGGTATTTTTATGCAGACAGATGCACCCAGGTGTCCTCAGCCAGCCACGCTATTTTCACCTGAGATGATTCTGTAACCAAACCAGATAGTTTTGGTGCCTAAACCTAACCGAGCTTCACCTTGTAACGTCATTTAGGTCTAAAATAAAAAAGCAAAGACAGTTTTACACAGAACTCAAACCCTGGACTCTTGAATGAAAGTCCTGGTTTGACCAGTTCAACCTCACTGACCTCCTCTCAAAGCATACTTTGTTGCTCTTTGTACTATGTCATCTGGTGTGACTATTCTTGCCTGGGTACAAACATTGTCATAGAAAAACATGGACAACATAACTCCACTTCCTCCCATCGTACAAAATATCCTGAATATGAATGCTGCCATCTCGCACTCGTGATCGGGTGGTGTAGCTGCTGAGTCAAGTTCCACTCAAACATCCGCGTGATCCAATCACGATCTGTCTCCCTTTTATGGCTTCAAATAGGTAATTAAAACCAGTTTTTAGTTTGGATTTATCATTTATGCTCCAGCCAGCCACCAGTACGTGACTGATATGTTTTGGCTTCAATTTGGGGAGTTCTCATGTTGTCCATCTTCAGAATCTCCGATTTAAAAATTCATGTAACTTGTTCATAATGTCAGGACAGTCCCCGTTTACACAGCCTGTTCAAGGCAGGAATGTTGCACCATTATTCTGCCTTGCATTATTTGGATGTATATTATAAAAGGAAATTCCTGGTATTTTTCCGTTCTGACTGCGAGCCATGCTAACTTTCCATTTGCCATGTCTGTTGGAGAGATTCAGGAAACGTAGAGACTTGCAAAACAATGGATAGTTTTAGAAAGCATAGTTTTTCTGGACTCTCGATTTCCAGAATCTCGTTAAAAGAAGGAGGCAAATGCAAAGTTAGACTGACCCACAGTCAGAATGGACAAGAATTAGTACATTAAATACATAAAGTTATAGTCAGATAGTCAGATATACAGAGAAGGACTCGTTTTCATCATGGACATCATGGAATGAAATACTTTGAGAAAAAGAATATATTGTATCAGAAAAATTTACATTTCGTACCGTTGGAATGAAGTAATTAAAGTATTTTTTATGAATAAAAAATAAATCACATTAGTAAGATTGAACACAAAGCTTAATTTGATGGAAATGTGTCATACAATATCATCAACTGCTTTAAGAGATAACCTGTCAGGTTTCATTCATTAGCTAGAACTTGTTTATGGTGGCTTTACATTAACTTTTGTGCAGCTGCATTAAAAATGTATCAACATATACAGCCACATTGCTAAAGCGCTAACCATGGTTTCACCTCGCACTTGTTAGAGACAATTTAATCCAAGTTAGCTGGATGACAATTAATGGGACCATTTTAGCTGGATAACACCCCACTAGCCTGGATAAGCCTCACTGGAAGAACAGTGCACTGAAGTGGAAAAGTCAGTGATAAATAATGAGGAATGTTCTGGTGCAACAAACAGTTCAAAGGTTTAATGGAAATATTTGCCCATCACACCTTCCCAGAAATGTTAAACTCCTTATGATTCAAGCACACGAGGCTCCTACTGAGGTTTTATGTCCATTATTTAGTAGACTACAACAGCGCATTTCTTTATTTTCATCTTCAGATGAATGCATGAAATATTGCCAGCATTAGCTGAAGCTAAGAGACAACAACTAGCCCAATAACTCATGAAACAATCACTGAAAGACTCATTCCATTTTTCTGGCAAATGTGTTTAGTGTCACTTTAAGGAATACTACTGATCCATTTCAAAGTGGTTGATGAAACTGCACGTACTTCACTTTCCTTTTTCTTTATTTCGTGGTATTTCAAAGGTTTCCGTAAAATTAGCCTGACAGAAGAAAACTTATCTTTGGTTGCTCTTTTGTTTTCTATTAGTCCCCCCTGTTTTCACATTTCTTATGTATCTGTCTTCCACTTTCTCTCTCTGTCGTCCGCTCATCTATCTGCCCCCCTTTTCATTCCTGTCCCCTCTTTCGTCACTTTTCTAACCCTTTCTTGCACCCCTTTCTTTCCTCTTTTATCTACAGGCCCCCCTCTGGCTCCACTCAGTCATCTATCTACTTCTTTTTGTCGAAGCATTACAGAGCCGTCAGAGTCAGTGGTGTCCCAGTCAGCAGCACAAGTCAGGTAATGAATCTCTCCCCCCTCTGGAACCCGGTGACACGGAGCTCTTTTATCACCCGGCTCGGTGGGAGCAGGACAGAGTGGGATGGAGATCGGTTGGTGCAAGTCCAGGTTAGTATGGGGAGACCACCATACAGGCACTTCATCAGCCTGTAATGTGGGCTGGCACACAGCAGACTGCAGCCCGATGGGGGCTGGGTCAAGGAGCTAGGCTGATATATATGTACTTCTGGGTCTTTTCTGCCAAAGAGAACAAATGTGGGAAGTGTACAAAATGTACAAATATTGTCCCAATCCCCAAGTAACTCAACACTTTATTAATATGTTTCCATTTAGATATAAACTAGTAAGACAACCAGCTATAGTCCAAAACTGAATCAGGAGATGGAGACTCATACAAACATGATCCCTCTCAGTCATCACTTCCGACTCACTCGCAGTGTGTGGCTGTGTCTGTATCTGCAGACTGTCTGTATATTCTTAGTATAAACAAATGTATATAAATAAACTATTACCATAATAACCATATTATGAATTATTATGAATGTTCAGTTAATGTATACATATATGTATGTATACATTAGCTATATATGTGTAATGTAACACATATGTATTGCAGAAACGTACAGTGCCAACATTTTATTCCGGCGACTGGGCTGGAACTGATCTAAGCCTGTCTTATCAACGCTGCTATGACTGACCCTTAAAGCATTCAAGACAGGAGATGTGATTCTGACCTAATGAGACAGAGCTGGACATCTCTGATGGCTTTGTGTACTGAGCTGGCCTTGTCAGCGTGGGTAAAAGCTGCTGGGAGGCATCAGGGAAAAACAGTTCAGTCCTCTGAGCTGGTGGCTTCTACATAAGTTGACTCAACCTTTTGACAGAGGGCAGACTGGTGATTGGTGCTGGCTGAGCAGTGGACAGACTGGACCCCCCCCCATCAGCCTGAATGACTCCAGACTGATAGTCACACAACTTCTTCTCCTTGTTCCTCTCGTGTCTCCATCTTTGTACTCCCTCCACTCTTGTCCAGATCCCTCCTTCTCTCTTTCTCCATGCTTCATCATTTCCTCTTGTGTTTTCAATGCCTCGTTTTTCTCTCCTCTCCTCTGCCACTCTTGACATCCTCTCTTGCTCTTCCTCCCTCTTCCCCTCCTTTCTACCCATCCAGCTCCCTCCCATCTCTCTCTCCTCGTGCTGCTTCTCTGCTGGCACAGTTAGAAATGATTACTCATCCTGGATAGCACAGCCTCAGCCTCTGTGCCCTTCCTGTCTGCTCTACCCGCAGTATGAGTGTGTGTGTGTGTGTGTGTGTGTCCACGTGTGTGCATATGCATGTCTCACAGATTGGTACGAGGGCAGCGCGTCTCGCCTTCTCGTGTGAAATGAGTGATGAATAAATGACTGTATAATTCAATCTGAGCCCGGTCAATATGCAGAGGCTGAATATTTAAAAGCCTCTAAGCTCATCTGTCAGTGCAGAGCCATTAGCAGAGGAGGAGGAGAGGAGAGCGCTGCTGGACATATTGGACATACCTCAGGAGAACTCTCCTCCTAATGCAGTCAGCCACTTTGTCCAGTCACGGTGACAGTATTTTTTTTCCCAGAGATTCATCTGTCATACACGTTTGTATATGTGTGCGGCCACACTTAAATAGTGCTTGACTTTTAACAATCCCACTCTGCTTTCCCCCACCCAAAAAAAGACGAGACGAAAGAGGTGCTTAGTTGGTAAAAAAAAAAAAAAAAAAAAAAAAAGAAAAAGGAAAAAAAAGCTGGGCTATGTGCCGGATCAGACAGGCTGAGTGGGAGGAACAATGACCTAGTTTCCAAAAAACACTCGGCAACTCCACCGGCACCACGAGCGCACTGGAGAACAGATCACGCAATGTGCTGCTTCTTTCAAATCTCTGTGTCTCTTTCTGTTTATCTGCAATTTGCTTTTTTCACTCTTTCATTCTCTCATTCTTTCATCTGTCATTTCCTTTATTCGCCTCTCTGTTATTTACTTTTCTCTCTTTTCTGCTTTCTTTCTCTTTCATCTGTCCTATTTCCGACTAATAGGCACTGGGCGCACGTGTGTGTGTGTGCAGAGAGTTAGTAGCTGTGTCACGCTGCACTGCTGGCAGGCCACAGGGTCCCTGACTGCTTTCTACCACTCTGTTTCACACACACACACACACACAGCAGCTAACTTGTCCTAACTGACCTGTCGGTAGGAGGTGTGTTTGGTAGTCACACTGACAACCCACTTCATTTTGTGATCAGTTGGAGGATGTTCATGTACCTCAGCAACACTGATATGAGATATGAGCGACAGACCATAATGTAACATGATGAAGTATAATGACCCCTTACATGCACTTTATCTAATTGAATCTATTCAATTGTAGATTGCATTGTCACTTTTTGCTCTTACAGGCCCATTCAAATGGCTGGCCTAATTGATCTGTGTTGATGTCACTGTTGTAAGTAGCTGGTAATTAATTGAGACCGTACAGTATCAATATGCATAACTGATGAAGATACTCAGGCAAATTTAAAGTCACCCAGGCTCATATTGCAATAAACACTAAATGAGCACTAGTTTTTGGAGCAGTTTTATCCAGATGATTCTGGCTTATGACAGCATACTTTTGTCCACCATTACATCACCATTATAACAGTGGACTCATTAGGTACACTACTGAGCTGTAGGATGCAATGACATCTAAACAAAAGTCAGAAGGGTCCAGAAACACAAGTATTCACGTAATCAGACAAGTTTTAAACAATTTCCCTGGACCTTTCTGACAGCTGTGCATATACAAAGTTCTCCTGTGCAGTGAGAGATTACTGCAGGCATTACAAGTGCCCGTACATTTAGTCTTTACTTTGACCTTCAAAGTTGTTTAGATTGTTAAAGGGGCAATGTGAGGATGTTGAAAGAAAGTTAGAACACAGAAATAAACTAAAAACAAATGAGTTTGTAATGGGTAAATATGAGGTTAAAGCTGTACAGTGGGACTTTTTTTATATATAAACACAGATCACATTCAAGCCCCTGCCAGGCAAGCTCAGCCTATCACCGCCATGTAACTCTCCGTGTTTTGCAACGTTTAGAAATCTGGAGACAGTGGCTACTTGTTTACAAGAGCTGATGGTGTAGCCTATGGCGTCATAAGCCCCTTGACAGTGTTACCCTCACTGTTAGAGTTCAATTCCACAACATAAACATACATAAAAAAACACATTATTTGAATTATATTGCAGTTGTGTCAGTCTTCCTGTGAACTGTCATGCCATCGGATACTATGTTCATGAGTCTCAGAGGAGGAAAGCTCACAATGTGCACTGGTTTCCTTTACTCAAGGTGCTTTCATTTGGATATATTGATAAAACAAAAGTACCAACAGGCTTATTTCAGCTGGGGCTGCAAAAATGCCACACCTAAAACTGGTGTCTGGAGCCACAAAAGGTTGGGAAGCTCTGATTTAAATAATGCGGTGACCGTATCGGCTTGCTTCAACAGGTCTGATCCTCAAACCAGTTTGTATTTACCCACATCTGCTTTGTATGATGTTAATGTTGTTGTGCTCTCAGATCTCAGCAGTGACTTCACTGTGTTAAGAGTTGATTTTTATGTTCATGGCATCATAATGGTTTTTGTCCGGGTATTCTCCACCCTCTATAGGACCTGTACAGCTTGACCACAGCACCTCACAGACAAGAAGCAGTGTTTCAAGACACATACAGACTGGGAGGATGTTTACAATGGATCCCAATGCAGCTTAAGTGCCACAATTTCAGTAAGTAGTGGGGTGAACTGACCCTCTAACTCTCTAGTCGTTGACCTACAGCTACAGCACTGGCTTTCACCATCTGTCCTTAAAATGTCACAGCAATCATCCCATAAGTATGGACATGTGCTGCAGGTTGTATGTCCTACATGCTATTTTTTCTCGCACCGCTAATCTCTTTCACAAGTGGGGATTCAAAGAGGAAAAAGACATCGCGGATCTGGTTAAAATACCAAAAGGTTACAAACAGCGAACGCTGCTTCAGAGTCAGTTTGGCCTTGTTGACCAGACTGTGTTTTTTTCGACTCAGTTGGTTCCCATAGTGACCGCTGACACTTCCTTCTGGCTGGCACCCTGGACCCACTTCTTTAGACTCTCTGTCTTTTTCTATGTCTGTCCTTCCCTCCGTCCATCGCTCTGTTACTTCGCCTTTCTCTTTCCTCTTCTTCCCTCTTCCATCGTTCTTCGAAATGTCGAGTTGGCCTCTAATCTTCCTTCTCCCTCTGTCTGAGTTTGTCTTTATCTTGACAGGCCCACTTCCTCTCTGCAGTACTTATCGCAGCATCTCTCTCTCTCTCTCTCCTCTGTGATTCAGCATCCCCCCCACTACTTTCTCTGCCTCCATGCTTCCTCCTCATTCTGCTCTCTTCCTGTCTCTAAGCCTCTCAACCGTTATCTCTCCCTTCTCCTTGCCCCTCCTCTGCTCTCTGCATTTCAAACTCTTCCTCCTCTTGTGTTCCACTTCAATTTAATTCACAATAAAACACAACTGCATTCAGAGAGAGGGAGTGCAAGACTGCCCCCACCCCCCCCTTTTCTGTATTATTTCAAAATGCGAGCACAGGCCATTTTCTTTCATTTTGCTCTCACAATATCTCAGCAGCAGCACTTGAGGCAAATAAGCTGGTCAGGCTGCAGGTTTCCTGATATGCATTTTGTTGAACTGAATAATAGGTACTTTCAGTGGAAGGCAGGCAATCAGCTGGTTAACGTGCTCATCAAAAAAACAAAAACTTTGCTTCCCATGAAGAAGTGGTCACTGCGTTGTGCTTTGTTTATCTGTTCAGTTTTCCTAACTGTTTTATGACAGAGAAGCAGCTCTGATAATTCAATGCACTGTAATTACCAGTATAACTCAACTGTAACAGGACTGAAGGGTGACATTTATGTTGATCACAGCAGTAAGCATGTTCTGATGAATGACATTTTCTCTGTTTCGTATGCAGCCTATCACCGGATGGGTCTCTTTCTTATGTACTACAAAAAAATATACAAGCATAAGTAAGACATGCTGGCAAGTACAGATAAAAATGTCCTGTGGCGGATTCAGTTTTTGATAGCAAAGCCTGTCAAGCGCCTTGACATTAAAAAGGAAAAAAAATAAAAAAATAAAAATAAAAAAATTCAAGGTTAACAAGGAATACAAAAAATAAGTGTTAAATGGAACAAAATCTGTTAGGATAGTGTATGTATTCATGTTCTTCCTTTTTTTTTTCTTTCTGTCTGTCCTCTCCTTCTCTGGTTTTTGTTTGGCTTGTGCGTAAATGTACCGGTCCAATCGGAGCTGTGCTTGGTGTTCCTGCTCTTGTCCAGCCATCTGTCTCACAACACACCTGTTCCTCATCTCCACCAATCTACTCACCTCGGCGGCCGTGCACTTAAGGACCGGTCTGCTCATTCCACCTTCGCTGGATTATAGCATCTACTCCTGCGGTATCTATATCCGGCCAGTCTTCAGTTTTGTTCTGTGGTATGTTTTGGATAAAGTGGATTAATCTTTGTGTCTTTTGTGTGTCTAGGTTCACTGTCGCTTCCTGCCCTTTCTGTTTCCTGACCATAAACTCATTAGGAAAGCATATTGAGGTGATAAATCAAGAAGAGAAGAGAAGTAGGTTCATTTTTTCATTAGCTTACATACAATCAGTCTGTGTAGATTCTCAGTCAACGGGGGCTCCTACAGACAGAAACATGGCTGTGCCATGGGGGGGTCATTCACACCTGAACAAATGAGTGCGACAACGACCCATTCAACCCCCTTGCAGCCACATGTTGACTGGGCGGGTCTACCATCTAGCATTAATACCTGGGACTCCCGACCCGTTAATCAGAACTGTAGAAGCCTTTTGGACGAGAGGTGAAACGTCTGAAGTCCAGCTGCCCCAACTTAAGCTTTTCTACGATAAGCAATTTGAAGAAATCTCGAAAACAATCAACAGGTTACTGTAAAAAGTACCTGACTGCAGCCCTGTTCAATATTTCAACTTCACTGTTTTTATTTGATGTTAGTTCACTGCAGAATGCATGACAGCTGACTCTTATCCTTCTTTACGAACAGAACAGTAAAAAGAGAGACATATGGTCAGACCAGATGCAGCCACTGAGACACAGCCTTTCATTTAGCGGCATATCCCTCATGAAGAGCACAATGGGATAACAAATGATGAGAGACAAAGGCACACAGACAGAGAAGAGGCCAAAGTTCCAGTAAATGAGTCACAGTACAGCAGCCATCATACCTGACATACACTGAGTAATTCATGTAGATAAATGTGAACTGCAGATTACTATCTTACAGTTTCTGAACCTGAGCTGTAACTATAGTAAAAACAAGCAGCAAGAGTGTGTGTATGTGCGTGTGCGTGTGTGTCTAAATTGCAGTATCATTAATTCACTTTTATTAATAGAAAGATACTTGAAGCTGGATAAATGTTTAAATTCCTTTCTTTACTAAAATGAGCACTGTCCTCACGGCCTTGTCTTGAACATCTTGTTAGGGTAATATTAAATAATAACCTACTTTTTTTTTATTTCAAAAACTTTTGCAGTAATTTTGCATCCCTGACTAGTGCCTGGAGGTCTTGCTCTCAGGGCCACAGGTGTAATTCCACAGTTCAGAGGGCAGAGCAGTAAACTTTATGTAGCCCGACAGGCGTAACCTGAGGCAAAAAAAGTCCACAAATCACTTGCTGCTGGTAGTTAAGTTTAATTACTGTTAATGCACTAAAATAAATGGAGAGACCTGGATGAACATTTTCATCACCTCCTCGGGTCTCTTCTCTTGACTGGCATCATCTCCTGACAAAGATGATAATGATGATGGTGTATGTGTACCCCGTTGCATGTCGGTCTGTCAGTGTCTCTGATGTGTCTCCACTCCTGAAAGTGACAAATATTTTGTGTGTGTGCTCGTAGGTGTGTATTCTGCTCCAGTCACGAAGCTCAGCTCTGCATCTCAGTCAGCAACTCTTTTCTCTGCTCATCAGCACTCTTTTTGGAGTCCCCTCTGCAGCTGCCACCACACAGCCACATATACAGGAAGAGGGACACACAAAGAGAAACAGAAAAAAGAAGGTGCACACACAAGCAGTCATACAGGCAGAAAATACAAAGTCAAAAAAGCGAGGACGATCCCGCAGAGAGAGAGAGAGACACACACACACAAACACACACTCTCATGTCCTTCCCATCTCAGTCGGGCCTCTCTGATGAACATCTGGACCGTAAAGAGAGACGATGGAGTCCCAAAGCCCATGATGATTAGTCTGTCACCGTGGAAACCGCACACTGTTGCTGCCCAAGCCGCTGTCGCCAAGGTGTGATACTCAAGGAGACAGGAGAACACGACGTACCAATAAACAAACAACACAAATTTTCCCACATGAAGCCTTTAGCTTCTTCAGTAAACATTTTAGGATGTTTAAATGAAAAAATAAAAGGCATGAGACTGCGTTGATGATCTTTTAATCAATTAGCGGCAGTCAGTCTCCATGCTGATGTTACCACATTAAAACAGAATTTTGCTGTGTGTTTGTAAGCCATACTCCCATATTCCAAGTTCTATGCAGCTGACATCCGTAACTTCCTAATTTTAATCAGTCAAACAAATCAGCTCGTAAAGTCTGACACCTCTGGGCTGATGTGTAACAGATGATGGAAAATGCTAAAATTCTAAAATTGTCCATCAAACCCTTTTCTTTCTACACTGTACAGAACTAAATTAGCTTGCTCCGATTGCTAATAAACTGTCACAAGCCTCATTTTTTCAGTTGTTTTAAACTGACTCAAGCTGCAAAAGTGCAGTGAGCTGGATCATTGCCAAGTTGAATCCAATCAATGAAGAATGGGAACCAGTAGAAAATGGGTTACACAATAAAATAAAATCAGTACACTTAAAGGTAAATCAAAATGTCTGGCATGGCCTTAGCAAAAGAAAACAAGCCTTAGAACCGTTGTAAGATTAATGGAGACATGGGGTAGGCTGAAATAATTATTAATACTGGACACATGTTAGACTGTTTGACAAGAAAGGCTCTTGTTTTCATTTCATTTGTCATTTTGGTGCTCTTCTTGCTGATTTGAAAATGCAAAAACATGTCACATATGCCCATACACCAATCAGGATTTAGCAACATCTGAATCAGAATCTGATGACAGCTAGTGGGTTGTAATGAAATGGATGGCTTCTTGTGTTGACAGGCCACTGTCAATTAAATCTGAACAAGCCACACCCACCCTGTTTCTGTGAGATGAATAAATGATAATGAATGTTTTTTTGTTTTTCTTTATTTTTGTTGTTGCTCATACAGTTATGCATATTTAATACCACAGAATAAAATTTTCCACGAGCTAAAAGGTAGCTCCTAAGCCTACAAATGTGCTGCCATGGGAACAAAGCAGCAAAAAATGGCTTCAATCATACAATCAGCCAGTCACACACAATCATAGTTCTGATATTTTACTCATGTTGCCTTTATTTCAAAATAAGAGCACTGCTTAGAGCAATTTTCCACCTATGCAGCCATACAGGAAAACTCAACTTAATATGAAATGTGGGGTAATTCAATTAAATTCATTTAAGCAAATCCAGCAGATTCCAGAGCAAAATCCAATATATTCAAAGAGTGATTAATGCTCCCTGGATTTGAACTGTGAATGAAATCAGTACCTGCGTGTTACAACATAAGACATCTAATAATTATATCAAAGACACTTCAATACTTTCTTGGGGGTTTTAAACATTGATGATTTCTTTTCAACACTCTTCCAAGGACCCACTGAGCCTCTTGTTTAAACCTCCTGCAGACCCCCTGCATACTCCTGCATGAGTCATGATCAATACTGTACCGTCTGTGTGTCTGTCTGTGCTGTCCGCCTGACTGCTTAAAAAAAAACTGGAACAGCAGTTACAGGATGCAGCAAATCCATCAAAACATTTACAGATACAGATACCACCTCAGGCAGATACACATCCCAGAGAGTTTCTGAGAGCTTCAGCGGCTGGACCTGCCCTCACATCGATTCTCAAGCTCAAAACCAGGTATGTGTGTGTGTGAGTCTTGAACTCCCTGCTGCCTTTCAAGATAGAAGACATCATGCAGACTGTCTGCTAGAGACGGCAGAAGGTGACACGTGCACACACACGTACACACACATGCACGGATCACTAAACTGAGTAAATATTGGGATATTGTTCTGACTGCAGACAGTTGGTTCTCAACAGGTGAAGGAGTCAGGACATGAAAAATTCAGCAGGTTTGCTGACTGATCGAGTGTGATGGATGGACGCAGGAGTGTGTGTGTGTGTGCGCGCGCGTGTGTGAGGTTGTCTATGATGGGTGTGCATATGGGAAAGTGATGAGATAATCTCCCAGAACAACACTTGGTTACATCTCTGTCTAACACACAGTCATACACATTGCTGAGTGTGTGTGTGCATGTGTGTGTGTAAGACATACATTGAACATTACAGCTGATGAAACATCCCATAGATTAGACTAATTGCAGGGAGATACGGAGCAGCATATTGCCTGCGTGTGGAATATAAGGGTAGAACGAAATCCAATCCAATCCAATTTAAGAAGAAAACAAATTTCAAAAGCAGCTCACGACGGCAATAACCTCCATCAGATCGATTCATAACAGCACCCACTGAGGACTGGGGGGTGCAAGGGTGGGCAGGGGGGATTGGAAAAGTGAGAGAAGGAAAGAAAGAAAGAAAAGAGAGAGAGGTACCCAGGTGAATCATATCGTTTTTGTCTGGGCTGCAGACCATTTGCCAGTGTCTTATTGCAAAATTTACGCTAAGAGTTGGCAATTTCTCCTTGAAACAAAGAGAGACACTGTTAAGCTGAATACTAATGGGAGCCTGAGGCGTTCGAAATAACTTTGAAAAGGGCAGTGCAACTCTGTCCAAAAAAGGACAACTCAGAGAGAAAGGAAAAGAGAGGGAGAGAGACAAAGAAAGGGGACTGGAGTGAGGGAGATAGATGAGTGTATATGTGTGTGCGTGTGTCAAAGAGAGAGAGAGACAGACAGACAGACAGACAAAGGAAGGTGACAGTGTTATGGGCATGTCTGGTGGAACTCCCTTCTGTCTCCACAATGAGATTAGACAAGAGTTTGTCTCATTTCTTACTTGGACATCCTGTTCTTTTTAATTACCATGATGAATGGTATTTGTTAGGAAGTGTGTGTGTGTGTGTGTGTCTATGTGTGTGTATGTGTGTGTGTGAGAGAGAGAGAGAGGATCAGGCAGCTGTGTTCTCATGTGGCATGACTGCATGTGTGTGTGTGTCAGTGCTATGTGCTGCAGTTCACAGTAGTGTGCGGTTGAACTCCGCACGGTAGCAGCAGCAGTTCATGATAACATGTTTGCTCCTCAAATATCTCATCTCCAGTCTATAATTAGAATCCAACCACACCAGTATAGAGCACAAACGCATCCACACGCACATCAGTGTTGCCTCTTAATCCCTTTATTTTTCAACACTCCTCTCTTTCTTCCGCTCTTTCTTTTTCCCTATTTATGTAAAGAAACCATTCTGTCTCTCGGCCTCACCCAGCGCTCCCAACAGTCTGTGGTGTCAGAAATACACTTCTGACCTCAAACATTTATGTTTAAAAGAGACAAAAAAAATTGCTACATATTTGTGTGTTAAACAATGACTGCTCTTTGCTATCTATTTACTCCTACAGCAGTTCTCGTATTCATTTTGGGGCATGCTTCTGGCCAGCTGGTGAACTGAATTGAATATTCAGTCTTCTTTGAATTCTGCTTTGGTCTCCTCCACCTGCTGAGGGAATTATCTGCTTGTTTGGAGCCGAAATGTTCCACTCTGTTCGTCTATGATTCCTAAGGTGATAATATTCTGTCTGCTGCTGGTGCTATTCAGTAATGATGCACAGGTCAGAATTTTTCGATACCCTCACCCACCTGACGTGTCATCAGAGTCAATCTAAATTTGTGCTAAATGTGCTAAATAACCACCTGAACAACTATTACAGCTGAGGCTTGAGACAAGGACAAAGACAAGACCGAGCACCGCAGTGCTTGTCAAGGTGCTGATCCTGCTGCAGGACGCAACTGAGCACTTCTTCCTCTTTTCTCTTTCTCCCCTGCCAACAATAATGGGCAGATCTAGGCTAAATAAACAGACAAATTGTTCCAAATGGTCTTCTATATTGTTGAACAGTGGCAAAACAGCCCTTTATTAAAGACATGAATTCTCTGTCTGCCTGTCTGTCAAACAACGGATGTGTACATTCGAGAGACAAAGAAGGTGACAGACGGAGAGGAGGTGATGATAGACTATTGTACACAGTGTTTCAGTGAGTCATTCACTAAGTTATTAATAACTTTGTGACTAATTGACACACCACAACCTGTGATACTTTCTTTGCCCCGAACCTGACTGGTTATGGCACAAAAAAAAAAAAAATCAAGTTAAACAATTGTTCAAATACAGGAAATGTCTGCCAGAATGGAATAAACAAAGTTACAGTTATTTCAGAATGTCATTCGTCATTATTTTTTCAGCAGACTAATCTCTAAGTCCTATTAGTCCTTCTGTCTTGCACATAACACTGGACCCCAGCTCCACTGCTGCAAAACCTGTTCAACATTTTATTCTCTTTCAGCTGCCAGAAAACATGAGGAATCATCTGGCAACCTGCACACTGAGACACTAATTCTGTGCTGCAATGCAGCAGACCTCATTCACGAATGCAGCCTCTAGGCTGAGGAAGCTGTCGTGTGTCTGTAGGGTTGCTAGTTTGGAATCCAGAAGGTTACACCTTTTGCTTATAGTATGGCTGATTTTGTTACCTTCAGACAGAGCCAGGCTAACAGATTGTTTCTAGTCTTTGTGCTAACTAATTCATCTGCTTGTTGCTAGTTTCACATCTAACCCACAGTTTAGATGGTGGTGTCACTATTTTCATCTAATTCCGGGCAAGAAATTATATATGTACATTTCAAGCAACACCAAACTATTCCTTTAAATTTATTTCAGGTTCAGGTTCGGTGTTCGGTCACTCTGTTGCTGTGATATGCTCATGTCTCCATATGGCTGCAATTTCTTTGTGCAGTTTAGTGTCATTATTGCTGTTAAGAAATGTTGGCCACAACTATGAAAATAACACTGCAGATATAATAAACTGGAATTATCTTTTAACTCTTCACTGCTGTTGTGGAGCTGCTCAGAGGCAAACAGAAGTAAACTTTTCTTTAAAGTCAGCAAAAGGAGGATGTAAAGCAGGGTATGCAGCTGGATCAATAACGTTTATACAATGTTAGAAAACTGTCTGCAGCGAGCCATGCGGCTGGCCACAATTAAGACTGAACCCTGTTGGACATACGGGTTCACTTCCTACACGGAACAGACACAGAAGCCAATCAAATATCTCATCCTGTCACCCTCTGATCTGACTGACCATGGATTCTCAAAGAAAGCACACACGCTCACACAGACAAACAGACGGCAGAGTGTAGGATCCAGCCACCGCATGTATGACAAATGAGTTTTAACACTGGGGGTACACCTCTTCATATAAAAACATGGCAACACAGTGTCATAGCTCTGTGTCTTCCCCTCACTTTCCCCTCTAGTGTGTCACTTTGTCATTGCACGCTCCGCAGGATCCAGCAAAAGTAGCTTTTGATTCACATACCCCACGCACACATTTAGAATCACGATCACGTTTGGTGAGCTGTCCGAGGTGGTATGTAGGAGAGAGAGAAGGGGAGGGGAGGGGGAGGGGGGAGAGAGAGAGAGAGAGAGAGAGAGAAAGAGAGAGAGAGAGAGAGAGAGAGAGAGGGGAAAAATTACACTGTGGTTGACTGGTGTCCATGGGGACTTTCTCTCTATGGCAATGTGACAGCGGAGGATGCAGATGGAAATGTGCCACACACACACACACACACACACACACACACACACACACACACGGCTGACTGACTGACTGCTGTTCTGTGAGGCCTCCCAGTCTGGGAACCCAGAGGTGTTAGACAGTTATAATTATCACTCTGCTTCAACACACACACACATGCACACACACACACACGCAGCCCCAGTGTTGAATGGCATCCAGTTAAAATCTAGGCCTGTGCACCAGTCTGAAGTAAAAAAGAAGAGAAGCATCCTGGAAGGCTTGTTTTCCCTCGTTGGCATAAAGGTTGTCAGTTTCCAGCATTCCTAATTTTCAACTTCTGTTATCACATTTTTGGGCCATAAATAATTCATACGTGATGTTCCAGTATGAGGCTTTTGGTTCTTTTACTATACCCATACAAATCCACTGTTAGGACTGCAGAAAGTGAATCAGGAAAAAAAAAATGGAACATATTCATTGAAAGAGGAGCCCCGGATTCTGAGATTTTTATTCCTCTGTAGCATCATGTAGTGGCAAATATGTAACTGCAATTTACAGAAGATGTAAAACATTTATCCATATTTCAAATACTTTCAACACGAAAGTCTCCGTTCAAGAACAGTAACAGATTCTTATAAGGGACAACAGTGACATCTTTATATAGATGCTTAATCCTCTGTCCTCATCTCTTCCTCAGTTGAAAGGTGGATAAATAGCAACAGGTCATGATGATTCTGAACAGAATGTGCCAGAGAGTTTGAGGACAGGTTACTGTGAAAAAATAATAAAAGCACCTGTATATTAAAGCCTTAGTGTGAGCCTACCAGCACCGCAGCAACCAGCAGACCTAATGTACAGAGACCCCCTAGTGTTAGGTGAGCAAAAGAAAGTCATGTGTAGTCAAGGGCGGCCGTGTAGAGCCGAAGGAGAAAGAGACTTTTATTTCTCCAGCAGAATCCTTAATGTGAGCACACAACATGTTCCTCTCATAGCACAGGTAATACAAAAACAGTAATGTATGTAAATGCATGGATGGAGTAATTCACTGTAAGGAGTCACTCTTCATTTGAACATAATGGTTTGTGTAATGAATAGATTAGCCTCTAGAGAGAGTTCTTATTCACAGTGTTTAGTATCAAACTACAGCCTGAGGCATGCTCAGGTAAATCTGAATATAAACGCACCTAACTGCACGCTAATGTTAACTAAATATGAATTGTTTTCTTCTGGGCAGGTTAGGATACTCAAAAATACTATCACTTTGAATGGGATGATAATATTTACTATTTGTGCATACACAATTTTTATAAAATACAAAAAGCTGTACGCAGTTAGAAATGTTTTCTTGGTGTTTTCTTTTCAAATATCAGAATAGAGAAATGAACAGAAGAGGAAGACTCAATGTTCCCTTAACTGTGGTTGTTTATTAATAAAAACTTGCTTTGATGCTGAATTGGTCTCATCTCTAAACAAAGTGACCATTCAAGTGATCTTACAGCTGGTTGTGTAGGTGAACTGCACTTTGAGACGAGCTTTAAGAACAGTGTGATTAGAGGGGCACCATTTGCTATTTTCCTCTATGCGATTGTCCTTTCCCCGATTATTTTTATTTATTTATTTTTTGTAAGCAAGCAGGCCTGGCTGCTCTTTTCATTGCTTATACCGAGGAAAGACAGGAGAGGCTGCTGGCTTGTGTCCGGCACTGAGCTCTGGCTAGCTTTAGCTTTAGCCGCTTTTCCTTTGCTAGCTCCTTCAAAGTGTTCAGCTGGGTGATGATGTTTGAAGTGTCTTGAGAACATTATGTGGTGGTCTCCCACAGTTTACTTTAGCGTTACATGTATTACATACTGTGAGCTTTGTCTGCTTCACTCACAGTGACGGACATCCACACTAAAGACATGTTAGTGCGCGGCTTGGACCGCGGTTGCGTTATTGCCTGCGCCGCTGTGCGTACGACGTGTGACGCATGCGTGAAACAGACAAGCTCGGAATTGGAAATGCGCATAACTGACCAGCTATTATCAGCCGCAGTTCTGGAACACCTTGTTCACTACAGTTTCAACACTCTCAAACTGCATGTTTGTCTTTGTTTGACAATATACTGTTTAGTCCACTGAATAATACGTGTTGTCTGACTGCAGTTTCCATCTCTGTGATCTTTTCTCTTTTGTTCTGTGGATATTCCTGACTCAACCCTCGTTTGTGCTGACATTATGGAAGTGGTAATCACAAGGCAGGTACTGCCAGTTTAAGCTGATTTGAGATTTAAGTCAAGCAAGCGCAGCACACTGTCAGAAATTATCTTAAGGCTAAGTGTAAGTATAAATATCTTTACAAACGATGCAGCCCATGGTCATCAGCAGGTGGAGACTGCTATGTCGTCATCATGTGACCTAATTATGCTGCTTTGGTCACATTGTGGTAAGTGAGTTGAGTTAAGAATTATCTTGTCAAAATATGAGAACAAGGTTGATCCAAAATTCTATGCCTTAATGGAGCCCCCACCCCCAAACAAACAAACAAAACAAATACAACAAAACAGCTCCTATACCTTGTCCAGAGTAAAAAATTAAGTGTAACACCACCACAGAGTCAGTGAGTTACTGTAACTTCACTTGTCCACGACATACAAGCACCAGTCGCATTTATTAACTTTAAGAGGGACAAAAGAGCTTTAATTTGATGACGAAGAAGCAAAATCAAATGACTGCTTTAAAACCTGTGTGGAAGGATGATGGTATATGGGCTTGTTGAGGTAGATATTGTGAGGTAAAAAATCATGCTCTTAATTAAACACTACGCTGTCCCTTATTTTAACTTCTTTAGCCTCATACTACAGAGTATATTCTAAATGACATAATAACAAATTTCAGTATCTAAAACGTTTAACTCCACCACATCCTTAGACGGAAAACGAAGACGTATCGTTGTGCTGTGTTCGTAACATTATTTTCAGTATCCTGGCCATGCCTTGTCTCCATTTGTCTTACTTTCATCTATATTACATTCCCAGCTGCTACAATAATCCAGTATCCTCAGTGGAGACATTTTACTGTATGCAGTCTAACCACCGATTGTAGGTCTAAGCCTCAGTTCAGCCCCAAGAAAAGCTTCTTCACACTCTGAGCATCAGTGAAAGTATGTCTTCACCTTTATCCTTAGAAGTAGAGTTAAACCTGAAGCACAAATACATGTGTGTGTGTGTGTGTGTGTCTGCCAGCTGCCCACCCATCTCTTACAGTAGACAAATGTGTGTATGAATGGCAGGTGTTTCTAAAAGAAAAAGCTGGACCACCCAGGACTTTCAGTATCGCCCTGTCGACCTCTGTGGCTGACAGATGAAGGCTATTCACATCAAGCCTTTAACACCTTCAGTTCCCCTTCTACACCCACACACACACACACACACACACACTCAATAGTCAATACAAGCTTAGCACAATCCCGTAAGACAAATGGACAGACTTCAAACACATACATACACAACCTCCGAAAGACGGAGTGGGAGGGTGGCTGGGCGAGAAGAGAAAGGCAGTCGCTGGTTTACCAGAAAGACACAGAGAGAGAGAGAGAGAGAGATTTAACTTCAGCTCTCTCACTCTCTCCCCTCATCCTCCCTCCTTCAATCCTTTTTCAAAACAAATGCACAATCCTCATCTAGAGAGAAATACTCAGTATTAGGGCGACGGCTCCATTTACTCCTGTGGGGGCTCATTTGGGTCCTTTCAGGCCCTGTGTGTATGTGTGTAAGTGTGTGTGTGTCTGTGTGTGTGTGTGTGTGTGTGTGTGTGTGTGTGTGCATATGTGTGCATGTGAGTGGGAGGGAGTGGGGGGCTGGTGTAGGGAATGAAAAGCGTGGGGCGCTGTCAAATAGCCCCCCGCATTTAATGGCCCAGCTGCACCATTACCTAGCACACACACTGGGCCCAAATAGACCGAGGGAGGAGGAGGAGGATAGACAAGTCTATCAAAGTAAGTATGAGGAGAGGAGGGGGGCACTCATCATTACCTAGCATACACTGTCGGAGTCGAAGGAACTGAAAGAAAAAGGAGGAGGAGGAGGGTCAGACAAGCAGCTAACTACTGTACAAAGCATGTTAGTGAACCACACACACACATACACACAAACACACACACACACACACACACACACACACAGTGCCCCCAGGGAAGTTTTACAGCAGCTCTCTGTCATGAACAGTGATGTAAGTCCACTGTCACTGTCAGGTGTGTGTGGGTGTGTGTGTGTGTGTGTGTGTGTGTGTGGATGGCAGGAGGTGAATGGCCACACACCTCCATAGCAGAGTGGTCATAAGAGGAAGGTGTGCTGGGAATGCAATGTGTGTGAGAGGGACAGCGGGAGTGTGTTGTGACACACACACACACACACAAAATATAAATTCTCAAATAGTGGCAGGGATGGAGAGAAAACCAGGCCTTTATTTCTCATTTTCTCTGTTGCTCCAAGTATATTTCATAATATTTGTAGCCAGCAGCTATGTGGTCTAGGAACTCTTTGTCATTCTGTCACTGGTGTGACAGAGCCACCACTTTGGTCCAGACTAAAACACCCATTGGTCCAGACTAAAACACCCTTCGTTGGGCTGACATGATATTTTGTGTAGTCATGATCCCCATAGGAATTCTAATGACTTCTTATTTCCTCTGACTTTTTCTCTAGTGCTAACAGCAGGCTTACATTTGCGGCTTTTGGCAAAATGTCTGAATAATTCTAGGTAGATGGCTATGAAAGACTGGTTCACACATTCATGTTCCCCTCAGAATTAATTGTAATGATTTTGTTGATCTGCCATTGTCAAGTCTAAATTTTAACCTGCCCATTGTTTTGATGACTTTCAAAAAACAACATTCCCATCAGCCTCACCTGTAGTTTATGTTTAGTGCTAATGAGCCAAGATTAACGGTTACAAGGTTATATCAGCTGAACATTAGTATGCGAGAAGTGACTATTAAATTAACTGTTAAACTTTTTTTAACTATTACATTTTTCAAATAGTTGTATAAGTAGAACAGAAAATCAATGTAATTAACTCAGCAATCAGATTCAGTAACGTCTGTTTACTAATGGAAGCTAGCATTAGCCACCATAAGCTACTGGTCACACAAGACTGTAGCAACAAAATGCTAAGGCTACTGCATTAAGCAAAGGTACAATTTATTGCTTATGATTTCAACTTTACATTTGTAAGAAGAGGAATTTATTATTATGTCTTTTATAATGTTTTACAGTCTCATTTAAACTGACTAAAAACAGCAAAGCAGACACAATTAGAAGTAATAAGAAAATTGTGCATTAATGTTAAAAACAGAAGTTAGTGTTATATTGTGTGATTTTGTAACGGTCACATTAGTCCCGTGGAAATGTACGTTATGCTGACTTAAGCTATTTAAGTCCAGGTACTTCCACACCACTCAATGCGTTTCACCCTGTCCTTTATACAGCTTCAAACATACATGAAGAAACAACAATAAGATGAGGTACATAACAATTTTGATACTGTTTTTCGTGTATAACATTACTGTCATGGTGAAAACAAAAAATACTACAGTTGTGCTGCACTTGGTTACATGCAGATGCACAAATGAAAGAAAGCACCATTGTATGGTGAAATGAATGTTATGACTAACAAGACAGTGGCTTGTTCATCACCTATTATCTGGCAGGAATGTCAATAGCGCCCGACACCTACGAGCTCCGCCACCCTGCTGCTCTGCATCCTATTTTATACTTGCACATTACTTCCAAGAATCCCCACTCCTCTCTCCATTTCCATCACTTGCTTTCTCTCCTTCCATCATCTCCATCCATCCATCTCTTGTCGGAGCCTCTCAGCAGGGCTCGAGCTGTTGTATGCAAGGCATACTTGGGCTGTGGCGTCAGTTTGGAAATGAGGCTCGTTTGCATTTAAACACTCTGCTCTCTGGGCACTTGGTAAACTTGATGAGAGGAGGATGAGGGGAGCGGAGAGGGGAGGTGGAAAGAACGAGGGGAAGTGGAGAGAGAGAGAGAGAGGGAGAGAGCAAGGGGAGTAATTGCAACACTAGGAGATAGAGCGAGCTGAAGAGAGAGAGGGGAGTGAAGAAGGGAGTGTGTGGAGAACACTGGCTAATATAAATTCATTATGTAAATCCGCAGCTCAAACAAATTGACAGGCGGGTATTACACCCGAGAGGAGCTGAATCAAGAGCATGAAAGCATTAGCTCTACTCACCCTTGACCTCCAACCTCGACCTGTTCACCGGAGTGTGCCTGTTATGCATACTAATGACTCAGGAGGGGCCAGTTGGACAGTAACATCACAACACATTATGTTTTCTTACAGTGGTAACTGGAGACAAATTCCTGAATTCTACATCTATGCTGGAATGTAAACTACGTTGAAAGGAAAACACCAGAGGAGTGTTTTCTCACTGAAGAAGACCCACATACCAGATACAGTCTGCAGCAGCCGCCGGTGGAGACTGTTCTTTCTTCCAATATCTGAAAAGAATATCTGAATTCTCTACGCTGGAAGCAAAAAAACACAATCAGCACTACAGCAAGACCACAGTAGAAAGGGGACTGAGAGGTTATGAGACAGAGTTCTCCTGAAAGAGAGCTTCACCTGTGACTCAAATGTTCTTCCTAACTTTCGTTTTCACATTCCTTGACACCCAAACATTAAAGTACGGTAAAAGATATAAAATATTCCAAAAACCCAGAGCTAAAAGTATACATGAATAGAAAGTAAGGAATACAGCAAGACTACAGCCACAGAAGAAGTCATCCAGCCAGCAAGTGTCACCCCATGATGCCTCACATGTACGAAGGTGGAAAAACAACAACAACCCCAACAGCCAACCAGCACCAATCTGTTGAAGATTTCTGGGTGACAAGACATGAAAAATAACACAGAGTTCATTGTTTGCAGGACATCATTCATGTTTGTATTCAGAGCTTCACAAGGGGCGTGACATTATGAGGGACAATACATAATTATGCATGAGAGCATTTTGATGTAAATTTAAAATGTATGGGTTTATTATTTCTTCACATAAAAGTTCTGTGACTCAAGTTTTAATAAACAAATGCAACAAATCAAAAGGGCATTCCAATGTTTTGACATTGCTGTGTCAGTAACACTATCAGCACTATATGACGCAACTCAGTATTGTCTTCTGTTGGATCCCCCCGTTCCAGTAAAAACTCACATTTCTATTAAGTTTCCCTCAGTGCCACAGAGGACAGTATACCCAAGTTAGCTAATCTTCAAAGGAAAAATGGTGAAATTTCCTAAAAATAAATAACTAAATAAAAATTCTACTCTGTGGTTATGTATTCTTGCTTCAGAAAACATGACCATCTACTAAATAAAAATTCTACAACATTTATATTATGAAATATTCTCAAACCTCAACAATGGGTGACTTTTAAGCAACATAAGGCTATTTTTTCTACGCAGGCTTTTTGGAGATGGTGCATCACTCTGTACTCAAACGATGACTAGTCTCTCACAGAATAACATAAACCAAACACATCCTGTGTGGAATATCCAGAAGGATAAAGATTCAATGATCAGTCACCTGTGCCACATCACCCCTTTCTGACTCAACAGCGGGTTGCCTTTGGAGTTGACCATATGGAAGGGCAAGAGTTCAAGTTGTTGCCGTTGAGCAGTGGTGCAACCAAGGCGATGGCGGTCTTAAGCATCTGCAGCTGCTGTCACATTTAATTGGCCTGACAGACTAAGAGCCAGGCTCCACTCATCGCTGACCTGAGCACTGCCGGAAAAAAAACCAAACGTTAAACCCGCTTCAAAGGCTGCCAGCGGGTTTAGGAAGAGAGGTCGAGAGACAAAGAAAGAGGCTGAAAGACAACAACATGAGGAAAGAAGAGGGAGGTCGTGGTGAACCTGTTTATTCAGTGCTTCACCTAGTGTTTGTCAGTGCGTCTGCTCAGAGTGAACACTGCAACAGCTTCACTAGTCTGAATATTGACGAGCTGGAAATCCCTCCCATCTCTCTCTCACACACACACATCTAAAGCTGCTTTCTTTTACAAAACGGGGACCTCACCAAACAGTGGAAATAAAGATAACATTCATCATGCTAACTATGCTATGCAGCCCTAATTAATTGTTAATTTATCTGAACGCAACCTCAGAACACAGCGAAGCAACAAAGTGAGGTGACGGTGAGTTTGTGCTGTCTTATAAGTATAACCATCCTTCCATTTTCTGTATCGCTTATCCGTAAGGGTCGCGGGGGGGGGGGTGGTGGTGTACACCCTGGACCGGTCAGCAGTCAATCGCTAGGTCAACACACACAGACAATCACACATGCTCACACACTCATACCTAGGGGCAATGTAAAGTAGCCTGTTAACCTAATGTGCGTGTTTGTTTTTTGGGATTGTGGGAGCAAGCCAGAGTACCCGGAGAAAACCCACGCAGGCACAGGGAGAACATGCAAACCTTGGAACTGGGATTCAAACCTGGAACCCTTTCCCTGTGCAGCTGTCCGCCCAAGCATAAACATGTAAAGTGATATTTAAACATCGCACATCAATCACTGTACATGGCAGCAGTTCAACTGGAAGAATGTAGAAAACAGAGAGTTGTGTAAAAAATCATAACTAAGATGTGAAGAAGTTATTTTTCTGTAATAACCCACCTGTTTTTTCCCTTTTATTACTGAGATACAAACTGTATGCCTAAGTCACAATATACCTATTAAACATGTTGCTGGCTAGCATTGTGTTAGAGGATGGTATCAGCATGGTATCATGTAAAAAACAGAAGCTTTGTTGCATGCTCCAACAAGGTAGCTGAGGAGGCAGTTTGGCTTGTTTTTTGCATTGTGTTGATAGTTAGCTTCTTATGTTGTTAGCTAATTTGGATTAGCTGGCTTGCTAATGTTTGCTAGTGCTGTTAGCTGGTGATGTTATGGGTACAATTTAGGGGTGTTAATAGGCAACCCTTAATTATTAAACCACCAGTTTCTGATAGCTGTTGCTTGTCAATGGATTAATTTACATACACACACACACACACACACTCGTTGCACTAGCTAGCAGTCTGAGATAAAAAAATGAAGCCTGCTAAAGGCTCAGTGTGGTATCATTTCCTCCAGAAAGACAGAAAAGTCAAATATGAATTGTATGATGCACTTGTTCACTTTAGTATTATTACCACAATGGTGCACAACATAAAAAATAAGTACCAGGCTGCCATGTCTGAGGATGGCTCACAGACAAAAAAAAATTACATCACTGCTAGCTGGGAGCAAGACAGTGTGATGCACGCCAGTCCAAGGAGATAATGATGCCACCAGTGTGGTAGAAGGCAAAGTAAAAGCTGGTTCTTCACCTCTTCTCTTGCTACTAATCTTGTGAAATGCTTGATTGAAAATAATCAAAATTGAATGCTTCAGTCATAATGAAGAAAAGAAGAGGTTATTTTGTTCGATTACATCAGTTAATCAACACTCATCGAGTGGAGTTTTAGAATCCAGCATCACATGTCTAATAACTGACTCCTTGGTTACTTGTTTTACATGATGGTTTCCTCAATACAGTCCTGTTTTATGTCTGGTTTATAATGGTCAATCTTTGTCATTTGTGCTATACATAAAAAATATGTAGGTTTATCGTGCTGACCAAGGTGTCTGCATACACCTCTACTTTCATACTACAAAACACGTCAGGTAAAGATTCCATGTCATCCTCAAAGAACGTGCACATGTTTCAAGAGCATGTATATTCAGCAAATGTTTTGCGGTTAAAACTTTGTACAGTAATTTAATCTGAAATATACAATTTCTCATGAGTGAGAAATGGACTTTCATAGAAGCTGAAATACATACTGCACATACAAACAAATATTTCCCAGTTGTGCCTGTGGTCTGGGGGTCGCTCCCATCTAATCACAGCCATGATCATCTTATGATCCTCCTCCACACCATCAATGCCTAAACCCAACGGTACCGTTCAATTAGCAGCATCCTGCAGCTACATTCATTTGCTGCCTAATTGACCTCTGAGTCGCAGTGGAGATCAAGTCCTGGCAATGACAACAGCTGCACAGAGTGAGACTCCACTATGTTGACACCATGATTATACAGCAAGTCCTCCAACATGGGAT
Source organism: Scatophagus argus (assembly GCF_020382885.2). Lineage (NCBI taxonomy): Eukaryota > Metazoa > Chordata > Actinopteri > Scatophagidae > Scatophagus > Scatophagus argus. The sequence continues at coordinate 4,009,121 of NC_058501.1, forward strand.
TTAGGGTCAAAACTGAGTGAAAAGAAAGATAAAGAGGGGAAAAGGGAGGCAGAGGGAGAATGAGAAATAAGGGGAGGGAGGAGGGCAACAAAGTGAGGATGAAGAGCAGAGAAGCTAACCAGAGGGTTGTTCAACCATGAGGTTAGGCTAAGTGATATGAAGCATCAAGGAAATTAGAGGCAGAATCGAGCAAGGAAACAGCAAGGAAGACGGTTGAAAAATGCCAATCAGATGCGTTTGGGTGGGAGCAGAAATCAAGATAATATTATAGCCAAAAGTGCAACGGGAATGGCCAAAGATGTTGTGTCTAAGATGTTAAAAATCTGGGAAACCACACCAACCCAGAAACCAACCAAAGTATAGTGTTAGAAACATTGTTCTAGATATTGACAACCTACAACACTTTAAGCATTTTTTTTTTGTAGGATTACGCCACCTCAATTCAAAAGTCATTATGTCAGCTGACCATAAGCCACTAGACTAGAGATGTGTTAACTCACTAGTTGTTTAAATATCGCTGCCTTCAGTAGTTGACAAGAGAAATACTTGTTGGTTATTAAATCATTATTAATGTCCATGTAGCTGTCATTTCTGTGTAAGTTGGACACCGTGCTGGTCTAGTAGGAGTCACCTTTGTGCTTTGGGTCAGTTACAATATAAGTAGGAACTTTCAGTGAGGGGACAGGTGTTGCTGGACGGAGGTGCCTAAATAGATTTGAGCGCTACGCTGGGTGAAACACTGCGTTGCAGTGGTGGTGAAATGTCTGGCTGTATGGAGATTTATGGACAGTAGTTGTGAATTCTTGGATTCTTGCATGTAACACAATGAAGAACAACAATGGTGAGCAATAAATATTCCATCAAAGACAAAAGACATGTTACCTGTCGTGCCTAAGACATTACTGAAAAATGTGATTTATGGCTTCAAATGGCTCTTATAATACACACAATATTTTTAGGGAGGGTGTTTAATCTGTACTCAACACATTTCAAACGCGAAGTTTAAACCTCCAGCTTAAATGTCATTCAATGTCATCAGGAACATCCCTATACCAGACAACGGAGACGAAAACGCTGGGTGTCCAGTTGACCAACACTGTCTGTTTTATAATCTCAATGTTACTATTTATGTTGAAATGCTTTTCAAACTTTGTAAAACCAATAAGAAAATGTATGACAAAATCACACACACCTCACCATGATCGCTGCATAAGTAAATGCCGACAGAAGAACTCATACACTGATTAAAATGAAAAGCCAAAACCATTGAGCAGAATCTCTAAAACTGAGAAGGGAAAAAAGTGTGCCGCTAACACAGAAATGACCTTAGACATCTGTCTCAGAAATGGTGTGTCTCAAGAAAAAAAGCAACTTTATGGCAGCAGAAAAAAAAATGTTAAAGCTATCAGTGGTACACAACAGCCCTGTCTAAGACACTCAGACAGTCTGGAATGGAGGAGTAGTCAATAATGAGCCTTCACAGAGTTATGACTCTCCAACACAAACAGAATCAATCAGTGAGCCCGAGGGCTTGCAAGATGCTAGGTGCTATTGAAGTGCCGTTCACACTGGACTGGGATCAATGGCTAAGCTAGAGTTGACCATCGATCCAAACCATCTTCTGTTCTCCTTCGCTGTCCCCTCCTCACACTTCAGCAGAGACTAACAAGGTAAGAGAGCAAAGAGAAGACCGGCTAAAGCAAAACGGCCGCATGAAGCATTCACTTTTTGATGTGTGATGAAACACACTCCGGAAAACACACAAATGTTCTTTATAAGCTAAATGGTGTTTTAGACAGTCACTTCTCAAGGATCATATAGACCTCAGTGATCAACTGTGCATGAAGCACAGAGGATAAAGAACAGCACACCGCAAATAACGGATGGACATCAGAAGTAATAATATCGTCTGGAAGTCTAAGTCACTTTGAATTATATTAATATGTGTCTCATGTCTGTGATAAGGTCTGACTACGCTATGACATCAAGAATGAGGAAAATTTTGGACTCAAATTCAACTCACACAGTATCTTTGCTTCATGTTTCTCCCTCCATGATTTGCCTTCAACTCTTCCGTACCCCCCTAGGGAGGTTTTTGGTTTTGTCCTGTTGAACGTTGATGTCTGTTACATGGGACTGGGCTATATATTGACACTAAATTGATGCTGTGATACAAAACTGCATATTATCTTAACATTCTGAATATTATTACATTGCAGTATAGCATAAGTGCTGTCTTTGCCTGGTTCTTATTGCTGTATTACTCTAAAGTGATGTGATTTTCTGAACGTACCAGATTGTTCCTTTACCTTTACTCACTTAGTTATTACATTACTGATGATTATTAAACAAAAATCTCATCATCCCTACAGTAATGTCAATATATCAAAATCAAGGTATTTGTTCAAAATATTGCGACATATAATTTGATGCAAGTGAGCAACAAACTTGAAAAAGCTGAGTTTTTGATGACACCGTCTTTTAAGTCATGTCACTAAGTCTGAGAGCAATGTTCGAAAACTACATTTTTAAAGCAAAACTATATAACTTGGGTACAACACTGTGGTTAAAATGACAATAATGGGATGATGCTGGAATGAAATGAAGAAACGCCAGAAAAATAAACTGTGAACTGCTCAGTGGTGCTCAGTATACTTCACTGTAAGTCTGTTGACATTATCTATCAGTAGCTACTGAGCATACCAGGCCAAGAAAGGCTGCAGCAGAAGCGTCTGTGAGTATACTGCGTGAATATTATTAACAACTTCCTTTTTTTAATTTGAGGATAAAAAGTAAAAAGAATGCACTTTAACTGTGCTTTCACCGGATGCAACATCGATTTTTTTTCATAGTGGACATTTGAACAGTCTCTAGAGGAAAACCACAGGTCTACTTAATAACATTAATAACACTGATAACATGACATCAGGAATGAACTGCACTGGAATCACTTACTGACACACGTGCATGTTAACGCTATGAGTTACATCCGTGCTTTTTATGCTTTGATGAGTCAAAAGGTTTGCTATATAAAGGTCTAATGCTAACAAGTGGAAACTGACAACAATATTAGGAGAGGAGAGGAGAGAAGAGGAGAGGAGAGGAGAGGAGGTGCAGGGCGTCAGGCTGTAGTGTGTCTAGACAGTATTCATGATCCATCTGTCTGCCACTGCCACGGCAACAGCCAGCGGCTACAACAAGATGGCAAACTCCATTACCACAGAAACATTTTCTATGTCCCTCTCCTTCCCTCTTCCTCTCTTTCTCCTCCTCACCCCCCCCCCCCCACATCCACGTCTCTGTCTTGGCCCTCTGTCTTCCTTCCAACTCCCCCTTTTCTCTCCTCTCCCCCGAGTCTGTCTGCACTCTTTTCAATCCCCTGCCACTCTTTGGCAATCTCTCCCTTTCTTTTTCTCTCCCTCCACCCATCTCTCTCTTTCTCCCTTGCTCCCTCTGCGTCTCTCAGGCATCACCAGAAAATGTGCACCGGCTCAGAAAATTACAATCATTGTACAGCTTTCCCATAACACTGGCCACAGACACTTACATTAACATTCGCTCTAGACAGCTAAATATTTTAAGTACCCAGCTCAGGATTCTATCCATTGGAAATGAGTGCAGCCCCCCCATACTCACCCAAAGGCACCCACCCCTCCATCCCAAAATAAAAAAAAGGTTGTTTCTAGTGCTTTGTGGAGGAAAAGAAGCGTAGACAGAAAGAGGAAAAAAAAAGTAGGATACATTTAGGTTTGAGAGGTGAAGCACATTTGAGATAGGGAGTGAGGGAGGGGTGAGGGAGGGAGGGGTGGGAGGAAGAGATGGAGGGGAAGGTAAGGAACCCGCCAGACACACAAACAGAGCCGAGGATGAAAGTGCTGCTGTAAAAAGTTTTCCCTCTCCTCCTAAAAGTTGTTGAAAGAGAACGCTGCAGCACATCAAAGTGGCCTGGCAGACAGCCATCGTAGCCCATTGGTGTCCTTCACCCTCTCTCTCTCTCTCTGTCTCCGTCTCCTTCTCCCTGTGTGTCTCTCTCTGTTTCCATTGATCGTGACGAGTCGAGGGAACACTCTCATCTCGTTCCCTGGACAGTGCTGCTCAGCGGGAGGTAGAAGGAGGTGTCTGGTGGAGAGGTTGGTGGGGTGGAGGGAAGCGCTTATGAAAGCAGTAAAGAGATTCAAACAAAAACTGCACAGAAATGGAAAGGTGGAGAAAATTTTGAGGAGGATGAGGTTTTATATGGGTATGACAAAAATCCTGTGATTATCTACAGGGATGGCAGGTCATTCACCTCCAACTACTGTATGACAGCATCACCACTTTGTGAAACACATGATTGGATAAAGGATATCACTACATTGGCTCAGGAACACCTTCAGAAAGCCATCATGGGTGAACACAGTCCATTATGTTGCACACAGCATCCCAATCTTTTTAGAATCGAGGTTGTAAAATTTAGTGCTAATGGCGTGCAGGAGTTTGCCACTTTTTGAATCATAAGCTCTATTCTAAAAATGTAAATCAATACATTGTAAATCAATATATTCCATGGAAACGTGTTTGCTTTACCACAACCAAAAAAGAAGGTACTACACTCACATCTGCTCACTGGGCTCGACAAAGAGACCCCTGGGCAGATCAGAATTAAAACAGCAGAGAGGAAAGTGAAGGGAATGAAAGAGGGAAGATCACCAGGGTGAAGATGTGAGTCTGTGTCTGTTTGGGTTGTTGGATATTAGGAGGTATAGAGGAGGAGCAGCATCCTGCAGCACTCACAGTTGAAGATGCCTGGTGGAGGGTGCTGAGTGACCACAGGGCAGTTCTCTTCATCACTGTTGTCCCCACAGTTATTCAGCTGGTTGCAGATCAGCGAGCCCAGACGCAAACAATTCCCATTGGTGCAGTGGAACTTGCACTCTGTACAGTGAGGGAAGGGAGGGTGGAGGGGGACAAGTAGAAAGAGAAGAAACATTTTTTTAACACAACCATTTCAAATGTGTAGTTTATCTGTGTTCACAGTCTGAACATCAGTCTAGAAGCAAATATTATATCTGATGTGCCACTCTGCATGCTTAGAGAACAAAACGCTCTGTTTATTCAAGGTCTGCAAGATCTTTATTGGTTTGAAAGAATGACAAAAAAAATGAGTGATCTGCTCCTTTATCAATGACTGTAACACAATCAACCATTCATCCATTTTCTATACCGCTCAGTCATCAGGGTCATGGGGGGGGGTATTTATGTGCATGACTTTGGGACTGTGGGAGGAAGACAGAGCACCTGGAACAAACCCACGCAGGCACAGGGAGAACATGCAAACTCCACACAGAAGGGCCCAGACTGGGATTTGAACCTGGAACCCTCTTGCTGTGAGGAGACAGCGCTAATCACTGAGCCGCCGTTCTGCCAACACAATCAAGCAATAATGGAAAAATTAATATATTTACAAAATTATTTTGATAAAAATACATGTTTACAAGAGGTGTTCATACAAAAAAAAGAAGCTAAAAAAAAGTACGCCCACACAAACCACACATACACGAATGTCACTAGTAGTAGTGCATGCAGACACACTCTAAAATGTGTACAAGCACTGCTAAACTCTTTGGACAACAAAATGCTCAAATACTGGGCTCTTCCGTGCAGTCCTGCCCGTTATCTATGCCTCAGAATATGCAAGGTCATGTGAATTTTTTTTTCTTTTTACCTGTAAGCTCAAACACAAAGCACAGTTAATGTGTTGTGCTCACACAGAAACAAGAGTCAGGCAAAAAGCTCCCGTCTCCTGTTCAAAACAACAAATAAATAAACAGCTTTTCAAACGGGCTTTTGATGTGCCGCAGCCCCGAACCATAAAATACTGTCACGTTTATTACCAAAATGCTTCTTTCCCTCTAAATATTAATATGCCTGATTAGCACTATCTGGTTAAAAAAAAAAAAAAAGAAAAAAAAGAAAATTGAATGTGAAAATGACAAATATATATATTCCAGAGGGAATGAATAATCATGCTGAACTTTAATCGTAATAAGTGAAAATAACAACAACAACAAAGTGGTTGAGGCACTGGAAAGCAAGGCCACGTCAGTACGCCCCAGAGCTACAGTCTGAGAGCTACGCTCACACTGAGCCCACCACGAAATCCAGAAAGTGTCAGCCTCTGCAGAGAGGGGAAAATAAATAAAGCTTGAGAGATAAAGACTCACACGCACTGCTATGTATTCTACAACAACAAAAAGAAAAAGCTTGAGAAGAAGTTCAGTTAATTTGGGTTTATGACAGCATGCATGTTCCATACACCGTGTGGTGGCTCCTTTCTGGTTCAACTGATATCACAAATGTCATTTTGCAGTCAAAAATCAGTACTGCATTATTTGAAGGGACGTGTATAAGACTGACTTGACACCACCATAACCATAACAAGACACCTGTCGTGAACACAAAGGACTGAATGTGAATGTTTATGACTGTGATGTCATTAAAGACCCCATTAGTGTAATGGTCAGGTGCTACCTTGTCTATATAGTGTATGAAGAGCTGGCCACACAGGTGTGGTTTTAGCTCTTTGTAACCCCATCAACATCCACATTTATCATTTTCAAACTTTTTTGTAGACTTCAGCCCTAAGCTACACTAACTCGAGTGACATCACTTAAGGACATTTAACAGACTTGAGTCAGCTCCCTCTGGAGACGTGAAAGGTTTTATACTACATTTATTCATGGAAGCACTGGTACGTCCTGCCATCTGGAAGCAGATTTAGTAAGTAAGCGATATCAAGTAGTGGAGACAATTTTGTCGTAGTTGCAGAAATTGTAAAATATCTACTGCTAAGACTTCAACTACCTGTCTCCAACCCAATATGGTGAATGTGAATGGAATTCCATTTCTGGTTTCCTACAGCACTAAATAATAACCCATGGACCCCTCAACAGGAATATGTTTTTCGAAAAACAATGTCCTGGTTGCTCAGGATAATCCAAAGAGCTCACTGTAAGCAGTTGGCACTGGCTTTCATACCTTTAAATAATAGTTCCTGATGAGAACTGTTGACAGGTGGGTGGATTATCCACAATAACCACACAATTGTTTCTGGAAAGAGATGGTGTTTTTCATATATCTGTTTTCAACACTTACAATCCAATGGCAAGAGAAAACCAGTCAGACTAGAACCCTACCTGATAATTAAATGTGTGAACTGTGTGTGAATTAGGTAATTATAATTTAGCCAGAATAGAAACCCATTAGGCGTCCTGTGTATTTACTTTCATACTTGATATTCTTGGAGGGCTTCGTTGCTCCCGAACTATTCCTGAACTTTATCTACCCTTCACTACAACTTTATTTTAAATGAAGCCACAAATTTTCACTCTTAACGTGGGTTCTAATTTATCACTCCCAGCATAATTATTGCTATAATTAAAACTCACACAAACTTTAACAAATAATACTTGAGTGGTGGGGGTGGGTTCATATGACGTTGAGAATGCTGCATGTTGTCTCTATGGAGAAAACTTTTTTTGCTTTCTTTCTGAGACAAAAGTCATTTTCTCAGATTTATAATGCAGGGAGTAAAAAAACATCCTCCTACACCAAAGGCAAATCAATCATAATGCAAACCACATATGTCATGAAAAACCAGGGAGGTACTTGAGGCAATCCCAGGCAATCCCAGAATCCCCAGGGCTCCAGGTGTAATAAGTGACAACTGCTTTGGGTTAACATTAATGGAAATTTGTTTGGGGGAATGCTCCATTAAAGCACCATATCAGCTGAAATATTGAGGAATATGCAGAATTACTATTGCACAATAATGAGAGACTTATAATAGGCAGATTAAAACATCACAACTTTCATGCTGTGTCTATTTTGTATTTGTGTTTAACAATGTGATTTTCAGTGTTTCCACAATTCAGTTGCTGTCACACTATTTTGGATTGCAGATGAATGGAGGTAGATGGCTGATGTTGTGTACATGACTGGTGATATTCTCTTCAGTGTGTGTGCTCATGGGTTGGGGGGCACAAGCACGCATTTCCACTATATGCTAACATAGAAATATAATACAAGTATTAAAACAAAAAAAGAAAACTAACAAATACCATTCAAAAATAGAATTCCAAACTCCCATTCCCAAAATGGCTTACCTCAACAGGGAGATGAATGGGATTAGGCTGATTTAACTTGTAAATATTTAGTTTGAATGACTACCTCTATTTTGAAGTAAGTTGAGCCAAAGTTCAAATGTTGTGAATGTATCTTTTAGAGCCTCTTTTCCAAGTCTGTATGTCTTTGAGACTCCATGCTCCCACTTTATAATGCAGGCTTACAGTTTTAGATTTGTGGTCTCAAAAACCAATCATGACATGACATTTTCTCACACTACAAAGCTTCAGTTTTGTGCTTACAGGTTGTATATTCCTAAATTAAAGGTGCCCTTTTTTTTTCTTTTTTTTTTAAACAAAGGCATTTATGTTTCACAAGCACTGTGGGTTTTCTTATGAATACATTTCTTTTCTAAAAATATTGGAATAAAATATAAGTAAAATATTTGCAACATCATATTTTGGAGGAATTTGATATACATTGGTTGCAAGTTTGCTTATCTTCTTTCTCAGCTTTGTTAGCGCATCACTACATCTTATAGTACATTACTGCCACAGGCTGATCAGTGGAACAATGTAAAACTATTGACAGGCGTGGGTATCACTTCATCCACTCATCTGTCACACATGCACATACACGTACATCCCTGTGTGTGCGCACAAGAACAAACAACACCAGCACACAAAAACATTGCCCACTGGCTCTAACAGAGGTTGCAAACCCCAGAGGTTACTTTTAATTTGTTTTTACCCAATTTCCACACAGCTAAGCTGGGGCCAGGTTGCGTTCAAGAAGAGAAACAATGAAAACACTGCATAGTGAGGGTATTTGCAGAGACTCAGTTCTATTTTGGATTTACAGAATCACTTCACGTGTTTAGTCTCACAAATGAGTCCTGTTTCATATGTGGACAGTTAGTGAGGCTAAGATAATTGGACTGATTTACACAACTCCCACTGAAATATTCAGTCAAATGATGTCTTCGCCATAGTAACAAATCAGCTTTGACTCCTCCGTGCCAAACTCATTACTTAATGTGATTAAGAAGGACTTATCGACTGCTGCAATCAAGTCTCAGCCAGATTCTTCACACTTCTGGTTGGGATTCTTCTTTTTTTTATTTCTCTTGTATTTGGAGGGTGCAGGGAAAAAAAATAATCCTTCACAGGAAAAGTGGAAGGAAGCATTAAATGAAATTCATTAGTGTGTTGTTGTGGGGGTGGGTGGGGGCCGCGGCGTGGGTAGCAGCAGTTAATCGACACACACAAACGCTGACGGCTCGTACCTGCCCGCAGACACATGAGCACACACCAACAAACACCTTGCAGGCCCATTCCTGGTGCGAGTCCTTCTGATTTGTCTGGCTGGCAGTGAGCAACCTAATGACACTGCACATTTTCTCCTCTTCCTCCCATAACAAGAACAGCTTGTTCTGCTCTTGTCTAGACGGCGGCAGTGGTGGCAGTGGGGGGGGAGGGGGTGCAGAAAGGCAGGAACAGAGATCCGATTCAAAGAACAGACCAGCATGACCGTTCTTTGAAACAAACCCTCTCCGCTTCTTCTGAGTGGCAATTAGTGAAGCCTCAGTGACTTGCCCAGCCTCTCCTCTCCTCGCTCTGTCTTTCATTTTGTCTCATCTATCACTCTCATTGTCTGTCTAGAGTCCTCTTTCAGTCTCATCTGCTCTTCTGTCTATTCTCCCCTTTCCATCACTATTACTCTCCATTACTTGTCTTCTTCCCCTCTGTCCATCCTCTCACTTTGTGTCTTTGCTTTTACTCTCCCATCTTCTGGCCATCCCCTGTCTCCTCCAATGCTCTTCTTTTTCTTCCTCTCCAGCAGTACTCCCATTCAACTGTCACATGAATTTGAAGGAAAGCTTTGAAATGTCAGAAAATTCTTCCCCTGGTGAATTATGCAGCCTGCATCCTTTACAAACACAGACACATACAGGTTAATTAGCGTGATTTGAAAATGCCAGACAGTGAGATGAATGATTGCCCCCAAGTTCTGCGCGAGATCTGATCAGCAGATACAGATGAACTTTGCTCAGACTCACTTCCTTTAAAATTTTAAGAGCATATCCCAAACATAATAAATATGATAGAAAAAACAGAGCACTCTTTGAGCAAACATACTCAAAACTAAAAGAACGGAAAGAAAAGTTAGACACAGCGTGGCAGAGCAGTGCAGTATTCGCAGCACAGCAAGAGGGTTCCAGGTTTGAATCCCGGTCTGGGCTCTTCTGTGTGGAGTTTGCATGTTCTCCCTGTGCCTGCGAGGGTTTTCTCCGGGTACTCCGGCTTCCTCCCACAATACCAAAAACATGCACATTAGGTTAACTGGCTGCTCTACATTGCCCCTAGGTAAGAGTGTGTGAGAGTGTGTGGTTGTCTGTCTTTGTGTGTCTGCCCTGCGACTGGCAACCAGTCCAGGATGTACCCCTGCTCTTGCCCATAGTCAGCTGGGTTAGGCTCCAGCCCCCCCATGACCCTGGACAGATAAGCAGTATGGAAAATGGATGGATGGATGGACAGTTAGACAGTCCATGTTCCTGATCTTTGCTTGAGGAATTTTAGTCGAACTGGACATCTTTAAATTTGAACCTACCCTTCAGTCAGTCAATTTCATTGTGGATCTCTAATAACCTCTTTCTGGGCATGCAACTTTTCAACAACACCATTTAAGAATACATGTAGCCAGTCCTGAGACTTAACTCACTTGGCAGAGTAATCCTGTGTCCATTGGACAAAAGGTTAAGAAATTACTGCATTCATTTTTCTGATAATCCTCTTCATAAAAACTTTTCTGCCTTAAGTAATCTCAGACAGATGAGATTTGAACAAACTTTGCTGTCAAATTTAGCCAGTCCAATTACTGAATGCCCCAATTTGCATAAGCACTTGCCCACCTTCCCCCTCCTATTCTCACACTCTCCATCATCTCTTTTGCCTCTCCTCTCCTCTGATGTCAGCCTACCAGTCAGCTGATATGTTAGCCTGTCTGCCTCAACAGGCAAGCAAGGAAACATTCTGCTTCATGGCACAAACCATTTGGGAGGAGGAGAACGGGAGGATATGAAGAGAAGAAAGAAAACAAGACAGATGGCAGCAGCAACAATAGACAGGAAGAGGAAGAGGGGAATAAAGGGAAGTGGCAGTGAGCAAGAGGAAGAGGAAGAGGGGAGCAGGACAGAGACTGGTGAAGATGAGGATGGTGGTGGTGATAAGACTGTGGATGATCAGAGATTTGAGGAGGAAGGTGATATTGATAATATGATAAGGAGTGGGAGAGGGGAATGCAGGAGGAGACAGGAAGAAGAAGAAGAGGATTATTAGGTAGTAGAGCATGTAAAACTAAAACCAAACTGGTCTGACCTCTCTATCATGAGACCAGTGGAGTATTACAGGAGGTGTGATACTGACTTTTTAGCTAGCTCATTCTCTGCAGAGCTAACATTTCCCATCAAAGGTCTCAGAAGGGAATCTTTCTTTTGAAGAAATGATTGCTGAGAGACAGAGGGAGATATTTTTTTTATTGCAATTTCCTGTTACTTTCAACTACTGCACTGTTCTCAAACAACGAGGAGCCAAATCCCGCAGTGAGGATGAAAACTGCTCATGCAGACTCAGACAGAAAATGTGTGACGTGAATTGCACTTTAACAAGTGTGTGTATGTGTGTATGTGTGTGTGTGCGTGCAACTGTGATGTAACAAAGTGCTGTAGTCGTCACTAGCCAGTGACAGACTGGGGGCCGGATGCTTGTTTTAGAAGTGTGTGTGTTCTGGGATATGGCTACCAAAGTGTCCTTGGGCATCCGTTTGGATGTGTGTGTGTGAGTCTGTGTGTGTGTATGTGTGTCTGAGTAAATGAGAGTCAGTGAGCTGCTGTTGCTGCAGTCACAGCTCTCAGAGCAGCAGCATTATGCCACATTAAAAAAGAGGCTGCTGATGGCATAACATGCTGAGGCACAGTGCTAACACAGTACAGTCTGTGTGAAGGCAATGAGTAGGACCATTAAAAGAAACATGGACCCCTCCTTTTCTTCAAGGAGTAACACTCAAGTCACTCTATTTCATCATCGCAGCACAAAGACTGCGAGACTCCCAGTATTGATCTTTTGTGTGGAGAAGAAGTGATTATACCAAGTCATTTTATCATTCCAATGAAGTGCTGACATTAATGTTGGTACTAAGACTTAAAGAGATATTTTAGGGAGAATTAAGGAGGAATATTTTTATGTGATCACCGATTTGTCTTATCACAAGACACTCTTGAGTCACTCAAGCTTGATCTTGAAAGGAGCTTTAGCTGGCAGTGTGGCTCTGTGGGTGACAATGCAGGTCTGTCAGTCAGGATGCTACTTTAGTTCAGACAGAGTATCATCTGGACATGTATTGGATATATTAGCACAAAATGTGGTGTAAACCTCCAGAAAACTGCTACACCTGCAAGGTCAATAAGATAGTTTGTCTCCTTTAAAGCTAGAAAAAGGTGAGGAAGCACAACTGTTCTTGAAAAGTTATCAAAACATTTGACAACAAAAAAGAAAAACTCTGTAAATCCGGAAAACAGCAGCTGAAAGTTTTCCTTTATTTTGTAAAATATGTGGTTTAAAATTTTGCTTAGATGCGAAGTGAAATTCAAGAATGTGAAATTCTTGATCCATTACCTTTTCACTTAGCAACATCATTGGTCAACCTTTCTATCCAGTACTTTGGTTTGACCAAATATCTCCAAGAAAGGATCTACACGTAAACAGATGGTGACAAATCTAGTGAAAACATTAAATGTTGCTTCACTGAATAAAAAATGTACCACTAGTTTTTGATTTTAGTGTAACTACTGCAAGGGCATACATTTCTTTGATGTCCACATATTGTGTTTATAGGAGTATTCTGATATGTATATTTGATGCATAAACAAAAAATGGACATCTTTTGTACTGGGGTCTGGCAGACAGCCTGTTCAGAGAGCACAGACCCCCAGCAGGAGGAGCAGGCAGACGGTCTAAATCAGTGGCAGCAGGGCAATCGATCCAGTGTGGGAGCTGAGCAGGAACCTGGCCACGCTGGAAACAGAGGGCAGCAGTTCCAGAGGAGGGTCTGTGGCAGCAGGCTTTTATTTTGAAGGTGTTAATATCACTAATGTGGCAGAACTTGACTTAGATGTGAATATTTGTGTATGCAATGACTGAAATATTCTCTGATAAGGTAAGGAGAAACTAATGAAACTAATGCTTAAATAATTAGTAATGAATGAGTCGTTACTAGTTTTGTGCAACTGAGCGGCTGGTTCAGAGTCAATAAGGTCCAACTCCTGAAGAGAGTGGTCAGTATGAGGGATTCACAGATACTCATGAACTCATCATTATCTAATGATTCATCAACATAGGATCTCCAAGTCTGTTCTATAATAAATCACTGTTATCTCCTATACAGTCTTTCTAACCAACTACTCAAAACTTTGGGTAGGCCTGGCTTTATTGTTAAGCATTACCAAAATGTCTGCCTGCCAAACACAGCATTCGACATTAGAAAGCTATATGGTAAAAGTTAGTTTGTTTTACTTGGTTTAGTTGAGTTTGCTTTGTCACTGAAAACAAATCTCATAGCAGATCATCTGAGTCAACTGAGCTTGAACCAGTCGGGGGGAAGATTGAGGTTCGTGGTGCACAAAGCTCACACACTGACAGTCACACAGGTGAGTTCATCTACTGGACTGCCAGGTGATGTAGTGCAGTGTGCGTGCGCTATGCAGTGTGGTGTGTTTGCAGCGGAGTAGCACTTATTTCATTTCTGTATATTGCTTTTTGCAACACCACAGTGTCTATAGCTTGCTTTATTTATTTGTGGTCATGTGTTCTATTCTTTGAGTTTTGTACTCTTTACTGGTTAAATGTAGTGAGGCTACACAGAGGAAGGTCGCTGTGTATTAAGCCTATAGCTGATAATCAGTGGAGAGGACAGGCTGCAAAATCTGTCTGTACAAATGGAGTTTATTACTGGTTCGGACATAGTGGACATTGTGTTGTTCCACTGGTGCTGGTGGAGTGACATTTAACTGACTTACTTTCTACTTTTATCTAAATACTTTTTTAGTCAAGTACTTTCAATTGAGTAAAATTTCTGTACTCAGCAACAGTACTTCAGTATAATATTCTAGCACTCTTTACACCTTGGATTTTGGAAAACTCCTTTCTTAGAGGACATTATATTATTAATCTTTATGTCTAAATAATATCGTCTGGCAATTCCCATGTGATTGAAATATCAATTTAACATTTAATCCAGGTTTTTATTACATTAGTTTGTACTGTGCACACATTAAAATGCTGCTGCACACTGCAGATTAGCAAAGTATTGGACTTTTGCCTTTTCCATGTGAAAGTCTGGGACTGTTTAATGTCCCCTTGGTCTCCATCACTCTCTGTATTTCAGTCTGTTCTCCACTCCCTGCTCTCTCCATGCCCTCCAGCCTGCATCCTTGATATGAGGCGAGCAGCAGTTTTGCAGGGCAGTGAGGTAATAAATGTGCTGCAGATGCGTCTGTGAGCCATGAAGGATTGGGGCATCTTTCCAACCTCCTGTCTCTCTGCCTCACTCCTCTTTTTCTTTTACCTCCTATCCCTAGTCCTCTCCTCTATGCTGCCTCTCTCTTCCTATTTCCTCCCCTCCCTTCATTTCGTCTTTTATCTTCTCTCTTCTCATACCTGCCTTCTTTTTGACTCTTTTGTCCCTCCTCACTCCCTCTCCCCCCTCCTTTCACCATCTCTTCTCCTATCCACTTTCTCTATCCTCTTGTCTCCCTTTCTTTTCCCTAATTTCTTCTGCCCTGTCTCCCTTCTCCCCTCTTGTCTCCTCCTCTCCCCTCTCCTCTCTCTGGCTCTACCAGGATAATTAAGCATGTCAGAGTTGTGCTGACTTGGCACAATTGACAGCCACAGTGAAGGAGGGTGAGAGAGAGAGAGAGAAAGAGAGAGAGAAAGTGACAGACTGAGGGAGAAAAGCAGAGATACAGACAGAGAGAGAGAGAGAGAGAGAGAGAGAGAGAGAGAGAGAGAGAGAGAGAGAGAGACCTTCAGGCTGTGTCTCCTTTCCGCAGTCCAGACAGTGCATCACTACTGCTCTTCTCTGTGTGTGTGTCTGTGTGGACAGGAAGTGAATGTACTTGTGTAGGCCTCAGGGAGATGCAGTCACACTATATGGCAGCAAAGTTACACTGTGCTTTAACCCTCTGTGTCTACTTTGTCTTGAGGCCTCCTGCTGGCCTGGCAACACATACTGGGTACCTCATGTGAAGGCGGACGAAGAAGGTCATGTCACTCTCATCATCCTCGTCTCTTTGATGCTACCACGAAAACAAATGTATCGCGCTGTGACAGTGTACACACACACACACATACACACAGTTTGAGTATGCACGGTAATTAAATGGTTTAACTATATATCACCCTACTGTAAAAAAGCTGTCTGTTCACTAAAATTATGTTCCATGAATATCTGCTTTTATTGTCCTGTACTACTAAGCAATAAAACGGGCCCATTACAGTGGACTGACTCCCCAGATGTAGACTGTTGGTTCTCCTCCCTTCACTATCTGCATTTTATCATTTTTAAAATCCACTGCTGCATCCACTGGTTTAAACAAATACAAACACACCAGATGATTTTTCCCCGTAGAATCCAGATCTTTGGAGATAGGTCTGGCTATGCAAGACTACATTCAAAGATGTGTGAAGACTCCGATCACTAACGGTGTTTTGGAGCTGAGGTTTTCAGAGCACAGAAGGAAAGACACGAGGCAAACATGTGGCCGGAGGTAAAAGGGACAGGTGCATGGCAGCGCTATGAAAACAAGAGGGAGGTTAGTTAGTTTGGCCTGCTCATCAACACAGTCAGGGATCTGAACAGCACTAGTAGCTGTAAAACAACTCATGGACGCAGTTCAGATAATATGGATATTATTCATTATCAGCAAATTATAGAGAATAATTAGAGAATTATTCATTATTTCCAATGTTCATAACAAATAAAACCCCATAAATCTGCCAAGAAATCAGAGAAAACAGACATCCCACATAATTCCAAATTAATACAGCTGTCTGTACATCAATGCATACATTACAGACTGTGACTACTTTAGCTATTTCATCATACTTTTAAAGTTGCCGGTTTGACAAGCGACAAACAAGACATATCTATTATCTCCAATTGTATGATTATTCACATCAAGACCCCAAAGACATGCAAAAGACAGAGTACTTGGAAAGAGGTAGTGTGATGCATTCAGGTGGAGGCTGTGACTGCAGGCTTTCACTTGTCTGCTGTTGGCCGACTCTTGTCGGCCATTCAGAAGAACCACAAAACGCCTTTGCATTGTCAGTCATGTGAGCTAGTTCATTTCAGGCAGACTGAACCCTTAAATATGTTTAAAGACAACGAGCTTCTAACGCTGCATCTGTTGCCCAACAGCGCTGCTGCTTTGCATTTTGAATGTCTGTCACCGACCACATCTGATCCTACCAGCAACCTTCATGTTGCTGCCTCTCTGACAGCACTGGTCTCAACACACACTGGTGGGTAATGTGAGTTTCAGCTTAAAGTACACTGTCTGCAACATGACATTAGTGTACTTCACACTGTTAAGACACCAGTAAAAATAGTGCCTACATTTAACTTGGCTTGATTCTGTGGTTTCCATGGTCACATGGCAAGCTGCAGTGGCAAGCTGAAAGAGTTAATGCACACAGCAAATGGTTGAGAGCATTCACAAGACTGGAAGCCACTGCTGCTGCAACGATGCTCGGCAGTACTGTATGTTTGTCATCGTGTTTGTTTGGAAACAATGCAGTCCGCAGCAGTATCCGCTCTGTGTGAATGCACCTTTGAGGATGGACATCATGTGATTTGGAGAGAAACGCTGCATGTGAAGAAAACTGTTTATCATGAAATGTTCTCTTAAGAGGGCCTATAGAGATTTTGAGTCAGTCTTTGAAAGGAAACAGTGACAAGCAGCTGGGACTAACATAAAAGTTTCAAACAATATGGAACAACGTCAAATCCAAATAAAAAAGGAATGAGAAGAATGAGCAACAGGGTAAAACCGATTTACAGCGGCATGTATTTTTTGTGTGCACACTTTTGAAAAAATGTATTTATATGATTTAGGAAGGTTTTCAAAGATTGTAAAATACTTTCTCAGCAGTTTTAGAGTAAAAATAACAGGTTTTAGGTCCTTATGTCAGAGTCACGGTCAGTGCAACATCAGAGCAGGATCATATCTGAGTAAAATGTCCGTTTCAGCTAGTTTCCCTATAGATCAACTGGCATGCCAGTGCTGTTTGTTATTCCTATGTCTCTGATCAAAAAATACAACATGATGTGATGATCATTTATATGCAGGCCTCTCGACTTCTCTCTGTATACTATGTTTAACCTCATTGTGTCCGTATCACAGATCAAATATAATTCTCTGTCTGCTCTGTTCCTCTAAGATACTGAATGTTTGGTTTGTGCTCTTAGCCTCACATACCAAGGACGTTTGCAAGCCTATAATCAAAAACATCACTTTTTAAATATAAATACATATATATATATATATAAATATATATGTTCATTGTACATTCATTGTAAACGGTAGTATACATAAGATGTAATTATATGGGGGTAACTTTGACATAGTGAGTTAAACCCTTGGTGCTGATGGGTTTGTGGCCCCACTCTGCACTTTATGAAGCCTTGAGCTAATATACAGTATAAGGCTTACATGGATCTACATCTATTTAGATACAGGATGGACGATATCTTTATCATGATGAAATCAGCTGACAGTAATAATCGTACAGTCTGACCTAGCCCTCTTCCCATTTTCTCTCTGCACTTTCCTCCATAACAGACTTATCAGTGCATTACTCAGATGAGAAAGAAAATTTGAAAATGCTGCCTCTGTGTGTTTTTGCAGCTTAAGGTGCAGAGAGAGCATCAGGTTAATATTCACTGGTTAGCGTCGACAGTGAAAAACCTCATAAATGTGTCCTCAGGTTGCCTGCTCACTGTCAGCTTTAACGCTCTGCCCACGCATACGCCCACACGTATGAATAAGGTACAGGCACACACACACAGACACACATGCACGCTACACAGACACACACACACACAGCCTCATGCAAAAGCACACACAAAGAAATACCCATGCACACGCATGCTCGCACACACGCCCACACGCTACCTAGCGAACCTAGCAGAGGATCTCAGCAGGCAGGCAGGCAGCGCCGACAGGCTGAGCCAAAATAACGTCTCAAACTCGGTAACCTCAGCCATCATATCAACAACTGAATCAGTGCAGATAGGCAGTCCGGCTGGCTGCCTGTTCGGCTAAACAAATCATGGCTGCTTAAATGAACATGCAACGAAAAAGATGTGTCCTTGCTGCGGCAAGGAGGCGCCGGTTTGTGCAGAAAATTGTGATGAAATGGCTGTTTTCACACGATGTCGTCCGTCATCATTCTGTTTGTTTAATCATCCGTCTAACGCATTAAGGATGAGGACAGACAAGAAAAAAGTGAAAAAGTGTTAAGCAAACAGGGAGAGTGAAAGATGCTATGAAGTGAAGGTAAGTAAAGGTGGGATCATTGATTCTGGATCATGGTCAGTACCAGGGACTACGGTTCTCAGCCTCTGCTGCATCAGGTTTAACCATCCTTTTTTAATCAGTCTCATTTTTTGCCACAACTTTATTGAGGTGGAATACCTAATATATGTGATTGATGCATCAATCCAAACAGTTATGCAACAAGTAAGTTTGATGTTCTTATTACTGAATTAAGGATTACAAAAAAAGTCATATACTCAGAATGCAACCAGACTCGACGCAATTTTGAGCAAACCCCTCAGCCCCTGCTGTGTGCTGATAATTGAACAAACTAATACTGCTGGTTCCATGTGTGAAAATCAAAATCAATAACTCATTAACAAAAATGAAATTGAATCCCAGTCAACTAAACATTCTAAGTTTCACAGTATGTTCAGTTTGTACTTGTAAGTATTTTTCTGAGTTGTTTTTCGACTTCCAAAGTCGGAAGTGACAAATGGAATGCCCCCTGACATCTCCCCCGCCCCCCCTCGCAACTTCAACAACGTCAACTCGGTCAACCTCAGAGGACACAGAGTTTGCAAACAAAGATGGCTGCCCAGAAGATGGGCTGTATTAACAGCTGTGGTTTTTCCTGTTTCTTAGCTCTACCGTCTTTTTGTGTCCAATTTAGTAAGTTGTATACACAGTACTGTCTTACTGCAGCCTATAGGCATGTAGTTATGCTCTTGTTGGGCGTGAAATACCGTTGTTTATCAACTGACGCTGCACCAGTCGATGTCACTATAGCAACCATGGCTGATTAACTTTACAAACCTTGTGTTGTGGGAAATGGAACACATTCAACTTGTTTTTTAACTGATGTGAGTCCCGAGTTGCGACGTATGAGTACGAACGGAACGCACCATCACTTTCCATATTCTCTGGATGGCAGCCAAGCCTGACATTAACTGAAACTGAACTAATTCTGAGCGAAAGTAAATGGAGTGTGAGCAAAGAGGCTGAGTGCAGCTGGACGGAGGTCGCTGCTATCTGAGGGATCAGAGGAATTTAAGGAGTGGAGACTGAAGCATTAATGTGAGGGCTGCTACACAATGATGGCATCCTCAATACAGCTAATGACTTCACTGAAGAGCGAAACACACACACACACACACACACACACACAGATGATGTGCCTGTTTAGGTCAGAGTAAATGTGGGCTGGGTGGATGTCTGACTGACTAGTAAATAAGCTGGATGTGAAGTAAATAAAGGAGACAAAATCAGACAGCAGGCAGCCATGCACAGAGAGACAAGGTAAACACACACGTGCAATGTGCACACACATACACACAAACACTCACTGCTCTGGCAAGAATGCACGAGACACACACTTTTGTTTCACAAACCTGAAACATCAATAAACATTTGCATACTGAGACACACACACACACACCCAAGAACAAATTAGACAGGGATAATGACTCACTCTCTCTTTCTCTCTCTCACACACACATGTGCGTGCACACACACACGCACTTTGCTTCAAACCCTGTAATTATAATGAATAAATATGAATACATATATGCTCACATTCACACACACACACATGCATGCAATTACCATGTCGTAAATCCTGTAATTATATTGGCTGAACATAAATACACACACATGCATGGACGCATGAACACACGCACATTTCAACATTCACGCGCACACATGCGGACATATGCAATTATCTTGTCATACATCTTGCAATTATATCAAACTAATATGGATACACAATGTGCACACATCCTGCACACACACAGGTCCTGACCGCTAGCCAGTACCATGGAGCAGCACCACCACCACATTCTGTAACAGTGAAGGAAATGTGCATTTTCTTTTCTGTTTGATTTGAGATAAATTCTCATATTTTGTCAGCCATTTGCTGCAGGTTAGTGTCTGTAGTCATTTCAATCATTTAGCAGTTTGTTATATAGGTTAGCCTACTCCTTGTGAGTCAGGAACTGGTGCTCAGCATCATTAAGCAATGAAACAAAAGTGTCTGCAGAAGCATGATAATTATGTAGGTTAGGAATATGCTATATAAAGACAGCTGACATGGATTTTCCAGTGTTGCTGGTTTGTGGGCTTCCACAGAAAACAATAGGAGACTGTTGTTTTGATGCATGTCATAGTGTGTGTTGCCCTTTACTGCAATTTACCAGCATGATATGAAAGTGCAGGACACAGCTGCCTGTGTTTTGTTTACTCATGACGTTACATGTTTGGTGTGCTGTTGTGGTGTAGTTGTTGCGTGTTAGACATGAAAACAGAAAGAACTTAATCATCTTATCACAATTATTTGCTCTGTAAAGATACAGTGGAATAATGACGTCCTGAGCAGTGAATGACGTGTGTGTGTTGCGATCACTCATCTCACATGGTTCCTGTACGCAATTCTCACAATATTCCATCACTCATATGAGGGTGCACCTGCTGGTATCCTGATTACTAATTTAGGTGTAAACAAAGCCTGTCATACACGTTAAATTCCCTCTCTAGATTCAAGAAGTTCAAACTGCACCTATTTCCTTTACAAACAGACAATAAAATGGTGGTTGCCTGTTGACAAAATTTATTTTGTTACAGCATAAAAAAAAAGTAAAATATTTTTTGGAAAATTTTAGGCAAATATAGGCTATGCAAGGACAGAAACTTATCAGGATCCATGTTTGATTAGCACTACTTAGTTTGACAATTTGGTCTGAGTTTGAGTTCACATGCCGCTTTCTTTTAACAAAGAGCACATTTATTTTGGTCTGAGAGGAAGGTGTTGTAGTGTGATGTCTAGTTGCTGGAAATGTTGCATACTTGACCTTTAGTGACTCTACTGAGTTTGAATGCTCTGTCATTACTAACATGCTCTGGCAACTGTTCCCACATCCCTTGAATGCAGCATAAAGCACACCAATATTCACAAAAGGAAGGGGGGTGTTTTGGGTTTTGTTCTTTGCCAAAAAGAAAAAAAAAGACTCCAAAGTTTTTAAGTTAACTGGGTGATGTCAGAAAACTCTGCTTTGTTGAACCCTTTACCGTATTGTTTTTACAACAGACTGTGTCCCATAAGAGCTGCTCTATTTGTTCAATAGATGGTGTTCCCAGAAAATTCCTCAAAAGTGTCTTTAATACAGATTCCAACATTGCATCTAACAGAAACAGCCCTCTAACCAGTGGTAAACGATAACTGTCTGCTATTATACATGCACGTTTACAGAAGAAATATGGATCGTTCTTCCCATAGCTATAGCATCCCTCTCTAAACTTAGATTTTGTGCTTAGATGTTGTTTTCAGCTGTATTTTTGAGAATCCAATCTAAATCCAGTTTGGACTAGAGTGTCTCCAGCAGAGAGGGCTTCTCTCTCCGTTTGCACCTTAGTGGAGACATGTTGCACAGCACATCATGTAATTTTAAGTGTGATCGTGTGAGTGGTGTTGCAGGGTCGCCTGCAGATCGTCTCCTGAAAACTATGTTTTTGTTCATCATAACATTCGGTACTCTTCGCCTGTGGGGTCCCACAGGGGTCAGCTACCTTCTTACTGCTGAAGCAAGCTTTATTTGTGGAGACAATGTGCAGAGTGCTCAATTTTAATTTTCCTCTAAAACTAATGTGCTGAGCCTTTGAGTTGCCTAAAACATTTCCAACTGACTGAACAATTTACTCTTAAATACCATCAAAACTGATACATTGTATTTATTTAACTTCATTCTGAATAACGTCAGAAGTCTTCTGACTTAAAGCTGAAGTGCTGAAATCACATAACAATTTGGTTCCTGTGTTTGTAGTTTTGGTCATCATTTCTGCTGGCTACAACAATGTTTCTGTTGAAAGAATGTAATCATTTACTCATTACATTTTAGCAATCGTAAACTGAAGAGGTGCAGAGTTCACACTTTCTGTCAGAACAAAATCAAGTGATGGCTGAATGTAGGTTTACTGGTGACTAGTAGGCATCTAGGAAAACACAGCACGTAAATAAGATGACTTACCACAAGGCATATTCCCCCTCCTTTACTGAAGGCTAGTTGCCACAGCAAAACCTCAAGCTGTGAAAGTGAAATGTCAGTAACAGTGGCGCATTTGTGTCATATGGGATTGATGGTAGAGATGGGAGTAATTCTTGTCACTTCACACTTCACAGTTGTGGTTAAATATGTATTTGATAACCTTGAAGAGCAGGCACTGGCTGATGTAAAGTATCTGTATTTGTTTGGATTTCAGGCATTCTTGTATTATCAAGAGCCAACTCTGATATACTGAAGTATGTGACTGCTCCTTTCTTATTCCATCTGACTTACTGATAAACTGGCTTTAAGAAAAGCACAAATTCTTTCATTTAATTTTAGTTGCAACAGTTACAACTGTACAGTTGTAACCTCAGCCATCTTACACCTTCAAAAGTCAGTATTCAAAATCAATCTGAGATTGTGGCTTGTTAAGTTTGAAGTATGTAAACTTTCACCAATGCACAGACAAATAAAGGGGCAGACAGACAGACATCCACTGTGTGTGAGGCCTCCACCCTCGGCAGCAGGCAGGGAGAGGGCGCAGGAGGTCCTCATCTAATAACCCCGAGCTGTCAGTCACTTTATGGATGTGTGAGAGCTCCACATTAGTACGGCTCAATATGGATTGACTGCGGCGGGAGACCACACTGTGCGAGACAGAACAGAGTAGGGAGGAGGACAGGATGACAGACAGAGTGAGATAAATGGAGGTGGACAGAAAAAGGTGACCACCGAGGGAGAGGCAGAGTGAGAAAATGTGTCAACTGCAGAAGGGGAGAAGACAGGAGGATGAGAAAGAAGGAGGTAGACTGAGATTGAGAGTGACTCTGCAGTATTGTCTCGCTGTATATCGACTGGCAGTAGGGGGGTGTTAGAAAATGTGGGTGCAGAAAAGATGATACTGGTTAAATTTAGAGGGAGACCAACTTACAAATCTCTGCCTGACTTCCTGCTGAGAGTACATCAGTTCTCTTCTTCCTCTATTTTGAAGAAAATAAAAAGCCGGACTGTTTTTGAGATAGAAGATACACCCCATCACCATGAGTGGAACTACAGTGGAGACAGTTGGCAGTTTCAAGTTCTTCTGGGTTCACATCAATGAGGACCTGACCTGGACCCTTCACAACAACAGCCAGGCGATAGCTCTTCATCGGTTGCATGTTCAACAAGGACTCCAGGATACTTTGCAACTTCTAAGGGTGGACCATTGAGAGTATACTGACTGGCAGCATTACTACTGTGGTAGTCACACTGTCCTCAACATCACTAGGGTGAAGCTGCCAGCAATGGAGGAACATCAGAGAGGATCATGAAAGACTCCAATCAACCTACAAACTGTTCTGCCTGCTGCTGTCAAAACCACCAGGCTCAGGGCTGCTTCGTCCTCTTGTCAAAGTGACACTCACACCACACTGATTTATATTTCAGTATTTTAACTGGTGTGCTGTTTTACACTTTAGATTCTAATTAGATTTTGTTCCACTTATGCAATGTTTCTTTATACATCTAAACATATTTTTTATACATATTTGCTGAAAGGAGCCTGAGAGCTAAGAATTTAATTTCCAATGACTGTTTCAATGCAACTGTTATCCATATGACCATAATGAAGAGGCAGAAAGGAAAGAACAAATACAGCGTTTAGAAAATTCTAACAGAAAAGCTAACATATACATTAAGGAAGGATAAATGGGTGAGGCAATTATCATGAAGCCAACCAGAGAAAAAACAGGGAAAGAACACATAAAGGAATTGTGAAAATTTTAACAGAAAAGCTAACATATATGTTAAAGAAGGACAAATGGATGAAGAAATTGTCATGTGCATGAATGGAGCCAACAAGAGAAAAACAGTGCTGGAGGGGAGATAACTGTCAGGGCAAATAGTGTGATGGGAGGGAAATGTAGTTTCCATTGTTGGTAACATGCCCGTTGTTTGTGTCAGCCTGAGCAACTAAACACTCTCTTCCTTCCACAAATCACCTGAGGACACAATATATACAATAATAAGCTCACCGTGGATATCGGTGTGGATTAAAATGCACTGAACACGAATGCAGACGGACACACAGACCCAGCTGGGCTGAGTGGATGGCCAAATGTCTGTGTGTTTTACCTGACATGAACCCCGTGCAGTAAACAAAACCTTAAGTTAACCTTGCAGCTATCGACCACTGGTGTCTACCTACATGAATGTTGGCACATTTGTTTACTACCGCTCGATGACTTCATTCCCCTCTTCACCCCCACAGGGCACAGTGAAGACTTACCAGAACTAACTCAAACAAACACACACACACACACACACACACACACAGCTGCTGAATTATGTAATACATGTGCTTTGAGAATAGAGAGAAGTCTCGGATCTGTAGTGATTTCTCAATATCTGCAGTAGTTGACCACACTAATAGTAACAGCAGGATGCATTCATATATTCACAGATGAGGTAGGTAGTGTGTGTGTGTGTGTGTGTGTGTGCAGATTTGAAGTACATTAATCAAATTCTTCTATTCTACCACGCAGCACACACACTGCATGCCAGCGCCACAAGGCTCTATCTTCAGTTTAATTAACTCCTAGGAAACAACAGAGAGCAGCTAAGTTATAAGTCAATCTGTCAGTGACTCAGTCATTTCAGTGCAGTTTTAAACAAGCTCACAGAGTGAGATGTCTGTCTTGGAGATCCCATCTTCTGCAGAATAAAGGTTCTGTCAACCGCTCCTTGCTCCTGTCTGTTTAAGCGATTGAGCGAGTTTCAGCTGCAAGTCAAATTGCTTTGGCAAATCAGTGGTGAGTGGAGGAGGCACATTCCTGTGTGTGCTCTGGTTAACATCACCAATAGAAACATCACAGCTGGAGTCCCAGCTCTCAGCAATCAAAGAGAAAATGGCAGAATGAGATTCACTGCAGCAGCTTGAAAATCCGGACTGAGAGGCGACATGGGAGAATGCTGTAGAAAATGTTATCAGTCACCTTCACGGGTGTATTATCTGCATAAGTCTGTCTGAAGGAGCTGTTTGCTCATATGATGGAAAACACACAAAGTACGGCTTCATTCTGGAAGACGCAATGCCACAACTGTACTGAGATCTGCTTGCTGAGTGAATCTGAACTTGAAGGTGATTGCATGTTCACTTATACGTTGGCAGGCATTCATGTCCTGAATTGTTTGCTGCAACAGTAACAGTGGTGTGGTGACAGCCTGAAGGCAAAAAATACATCTTAATAGATCTTCCCATAGATTTATTAAATTTGCAACCTCCGGTTTCCCAGTCATCATTGCTATGATCCTCTGCATATGACTTTGTCCAACACTGCTGACAACTGATCAACGATGGAGGAAGAAATCAGATCCTTTACTTAAGTAAAAGTACTAATGCCACATTGTAAAAATACTCTATTACAAGTCCTACAAAGAGAATATTACCTAAGTATACGTAGCTAAGTATAATAAGGAAAAAAATACTTCAGATTCAGATCATGTCGACTTGTACTTGCTCATTTTGAACTGTTTTGCACAGGTCTGCAACTAATAATTATTTTCATTCAACCTCACATTTTATTGCTTCACAAAATTTTATTCTGTGAAACATATAAAGCCAGAATGTTTCATAACAAAACTAAAAGTGGAAGTACAGAAGTGGAAGTATACAGAAGAAAACTGCAAAAAAAAAGATTAACATATGGGAAGAACAAAGACAACAGTGTATGGGTGTGTGTGTGACTCAGTACTAGTTTCACATCCTTCAATTGCTCATTCACTGTGCTCCATTATCTGTGATAATTGTGCTAACACTGTTACTCTGGTAGATTTAATCAAAAATAGAGTAACATCCTGAGAACTATCTTCATTGGACCTGCTCATTGACCAGTGCTGCTGGATATTTGGCTTAAGCAGCAGTTCAGTTGGAAGAAGGGAGGCCTCCTCTGTATGCCTGCATATGCCTTCAATTACAACGATCATCATTAGAGTAAGTGATTATGTTTTAATGAGAAACTGTTAAGTTCAAGTTTACAGAAGCTAATATTGTGGGCAGTGCAGTGCCTGTTATTTCCACTGAGGACTACTCCTTCTCAGCAGTGTTGTGAACTTTTCACCTCAAAGATTACGACCTGTCCCAATCCCTCACGTTAATACACACAGAAATAATAAGTACTAACATGTACATACTTGCATACAGAGGCTTGTATAGATGAATCAGTAAATTATTAAAAAGGTGGTTTAATTATAGAAAAGCAGTTGCAGCAGGCTTTTTATGAACACATGTCCAGAGAGCTGTGCATTCTGAGGTACTGAAGCAGTGCTTGAATTCTCTTTAAATTTTAATTAAATCTTTCATGTGTTAATTGTCCTTTAATATTTTTCACAATACACAACTTGAACCTTTGCACAAAAAAGAAATAAGCAGCAAACAAATAAGAAGATTAGTTTCTGAACAATAACAACATTGATTTATTGTATTATAATCATTAATTTCATATAATATTGTTTGATTCTTATCTCATTGACCTTTTATTGCAGCTATTTGGGTGGGAGAAGTTCAGTGGTGGAAAGTAACTAGGTGCATCTACTCAAGTACTGTGCTTAGGAACAATTCTGAGGTACTTGTACTTCACTTCAGCATTGCCATTTTATTCTACTTTATATTAGCATTTCATTACATGTCAGAAGCAAATATTGCACTACATATATCTGAAAACTTTAATTGTTTACCTTTAAGATGGAAATTTTATGCAACTGATAATATAACAAGCTTTTAAGAAGCAACACATTAGAGTCTAAACGTTTTAGACTTCTGACGTCTTACAAAGAGCAGTGTGTAGTCTATATCACATTTCGATGTCTGTGAGTTGTGAATTATCTAATGATGTCATATAAAATAACAGATCAGTCAGAGGGACCAAACCAGTATTTTTACTTTAGTACTTTTACTTGTAATGGAGTAATTTTATTTAAGGATCAGAATATTTCTCTACACTGTTGGAGAATTTACATGTTTATCATTCTTACTGGTTCATGAAGTTTAAATTGCAAGCAGCAGTTGCAGCACAGCTCCATTCAACTTTAACCTGAGGAAAAATACTAGTAAGCTAGAATAAATGGAAACACCTGTGTGGGTGCACAAGAGTCCCTAGTGGGAGATTCGGGCTACTGTTCACTATCCACCAGCTGCTCATCATTTACACTCACCCTCTACTAACGAGCTAGCTGCTAAATGACTGCCTGAAA
This sequence comes from Scatophagus argus, assembly GCF_020382885.2. Classification (NCBI taxonomy): domain Eukaryota; kingdom Metazoa; phylum Chordata; class Actinopteri; family Scatophagidae; genus Scatophagus; species Scatophagus argus. The sequence goes on from NC_058501.1 coordinate 4,037,087, forward strand.
AGGATGTGTTAAAATCAGCTAAACTGTTAATGTGGATAAAGACTCCACTCTACTGCTCTTTCTCAACACCACAAAAACACACAACTTGATTGTTCCTGCATCCAAATTATCTAAAGTGATGTTTCTCTCTTTAGAAAACCATCTTTGGCCAGTTAGGTACAGTTCAGTTAAGTACGCAAGTGGCAAGTACAGAAAATGTCAAACAGGCAGTATATAACAACAAGCCTTTTTCACAGAAGACACCTATGTGACAGAAGAAAAACCACAGGTGTAAAGGACAAAATTTCCATCCATTTTGCTGATTTGTTTAAAGGGTTCTGGTATTGTGAATGTCACTCAAAAAGAATGAAGCCATCTTTAATGTTATTGGTGACACCTGTGCTTTTCCATGCCATGTTAAAAGTCTGCTGTGAAAAAGGACATAATCAACTACCTCCTTAGCTAATTCCTCATGTTACATATTCAATGGTTTAAACTACTGTGAGCAAAAAAATTGATTTCAAACACTTACTAACCAAAGTAAGTAGTGTAGAGCATGGATTTCATAAATGTGTAAAGTGAGGGAAGATAAAGAAGAGACTGAAAGAATATAGCAGAAAGAACCAGAGCCTCTGGTGAATACTGAGTTTAGTCAGAGGCTGAACTGAACACAAACACACATACAAACACACCCCAGGACAGTGACTATTGCTGCTCACTAGCTTACAGCTAAAGTGCATTTATTCTGGCTGTTTGGGCCAAATAAACTCAAATGATCCTGTGGTCAAATTCATGTGAGTATTGTCGTTGCTTTCTAAGCAATCCATTAGACTCTTTATAAACATAGGGTGGGACTCACATGCAGGTTACCAGGTTAGGTTACCAAAACAAACATTTACACTGAGAGCATGTTACTTCATTCTCTGTTCAGGATGACATTACCCCATTATATCTTTTCATATCAAACAATTGTTTGCTGCTATATTGACGCTCAAAATGCCATAGAGTCAACCTTTAACACTCTGATAATTATTATGGCAACCTCATCAAGTACTTCATAGGCTGAACACCCAAACTTTACATCCTTTAAATCAGGGCACGCGCGCACGCACACACACACACACACACACAATGTTTACCTTTAAATGCATTTGTGGCCGGTAAGTCAGTTTCCTGCATACTGCTCCTTCCCGCACTCTGCCAGCTGCTGCCGATGCTGCGATGGAAGCCAATGGACAAACCTTAACCAGTCCGAGTCGCGGCCGCTGGGGGGTGGGAGGGTGGCCGAGAGGAAGGGGAGGCACCTGCCAGTCTCACTGCCATCTTTCTTCATCAACAGTCCATGTGGAGGAATAAAAGGCCGCCGTCTGTCAAATTCTGCAGTGTGCGACTGTCGTACAGTCACGCTAGCTCTCTAAGTACACAGCTGACTGGTCAACTACTCTGTGACAGTTTAACTGTCTTTTGACAGTGTTGCTACTGCTGAATACACACAACTCTGGGAATATAGTGATGGCTAAGAGGAAGAGGAGCACGAAAGGTGTACAGCTCTTTTTGGGTTGAGACACTGATTTGGGGTTGGGGTCAGGTTCAAAGAGGATAGATAAAGGTTTAGGAAACTGCACTGCACTGAACTCTATCCTCCCAGCAGCAGGCCTACAGCCATGACCAGTACACCGAACTCTTGGCTGTCTCTCAATTTTTCAATCTACCAGGCTGCAGGTGAGTGTGTTAGTCTTTTTTCTGCCTGAGCTAAGCGTCTATATATCTCTCAGTCTATCTGTCCGCCTCTCTCTCATTTACAGTCAGGTTTGTCTCTTAAACTCAGCTCTAATCAACATGCTGTCTCCTCCAATTCTCCAAGGTCTTTTGCTGACTTGTTCCTGTGTTGGGGTATTTTTTGTTTTGCTTTGTTGTTGTTTTTTTTTTTTTTGCCTCCCGTCCTCTCTTTCTCCTCTTATACCTTTTGTCCCAGTTGCTGCAGTCCCCAGATCAGCACGACGTACTGAGGCGCTCTCACACTGGTACCACAGCTAGAGGAAGGAGAGAAAAACACAGAAAGAGAGAAGAAGTAAAAATCATGACATACCTAAAACAACTAAACAGGAAACAGAATGCAAAAAACAGGCAGGACTAACTGTAGGCCTGCAATGACCAATGAGGAAAAAAAGCAAAACAAAAAAACACTCATCTACATCCACCCATGTGCACACACACAGCAGAGGACGAGCCACAGTGTGTGTCTCAGTTTGGATAGCAGGTGGGTGGCTGGCTGGCTGGCATGGCCCCCTTTAGTTCTTCTCACCCACTAGGTTCTTACATGAAAGGGAAAGTTTTTCTGAAAGCCAAGTGCCGCCTGTGACCCTATTTCACAGAGCAGGGGAGAGATAGAGCAACATGTCAGTGTGCCACTTTGAAGTCTGCCTGATAAACAGGGCTGGAGGAGGCTACGGCTAAGGAAACAACAAAACTTTATTTACATTTCAAAAGTGCCAAGTGCCGCTTTTTTGTGTGCCTGGGAAAGGAATAAATTCTAAAAAAGAGAAGGGGGTAGAGTGTGGGGTGGGGTCGGAGGAAGACCGGTTTCTGGTAAAAGAGTAACAACAACTAATCTTTTTGTTGTCGCTGAGAACGTACAAGTTAAAATGAGGGTGCAGGAGAGACAGATCACACAAAGTATGTTGGGAGGGAGAAAAAGGAGTCACAGAGGAGACAGGCCAATAAACAAGGGAAACAACTTGCAGGAAGAGGGAAAACAACAACAAAAAAAGAGAATAAAGAAGATGAACAATATCAAAAAAAAAAAAAAAAACGACAAGGAAGCAGTGTGAGCAGAGACAGAGACCGAAACTAAACATAAAGTGAAGCGGTACAGGTTTAAAAGAAGAAAGAGGACACAGAAAAAGGGATGAATTTGTTGGTGAGAAAAGCAGACAGACAGTAAACAAACACACACCCTGTCTGAGGTTTGGACAGGCTCGACAGATCTCAGTTAGCTTGTCTTATCTCGGCCGACTTTGCCTGCTCTTATCGACTCTTATCGCAGTAAGGATAGACACAACAGCTGGCGCACTAACAAATAGAAAAGTAAAGGACTGGGCTGATGTGACGTATTTACTTCATTATGTGCCTATGAGTCATCTTTTTTTTACTCATGACTGAACAAAGCGAATGCCCAGACTCTTTCATGGTGTATATGATAAATTGGAATTAGTTAGAAAAAGTTGTAAGACTTTTGTCTGAGTAACAGTTTCAAAATTATACTTACATTATAGGCGCTAGAGAGAAGAAACGAAGGAAAGGATGAGGGGAAATGCAGAGAAGAGAAAGTGAAGCAAAAGTGAAACAAAGAAAAAGAGTACAAGGGAATGAAAGGAAAGAATACAAAATCAAAGGAGAGAAGAAAAGAGGAGAGGACCATACAGGAGAAGACAGGAGACGAAAGAAGGAAGGAAGATGAGGAGAGTAGAAAAGAGGTAAAAAAGAGGAGAAGAAGGTGCCACATCAAACTAATTGATTACAGCATTAAAACTATCACAGATTAATCCTGTGTTTGACATTGAGAAGAACATCCTGTGTATCTGTGCAGAGATATGTTTTATGTGTGTGTGTGTGTGTGTGTGTGTTAGTGTTAATCTTCACTTTATCCCCGTTGAGGCCTATGGAGTTCACTGTTTCATAGTGATGACACAGTTATTTTGGTACTGTCTATCAGAGCTGCCTATCATCAAAGAGTCACAACATTAGATGAATTTTCCTAAACTGAAAAGTATCTCAGAAATTTTAATGGAAGAGAATGACTAGATAGGATTTTCAAAATGTTGTCACATCATGCCACGACATTATAAACAGTATGGCAAAATCTACTGACTTTTATATCCCCTTCACCAAAACAGCTCTGACCACTGGGGGTGTCCCAGTGTCCTGTGGGTTGTGAGATGTTGAGATGTGTGCCCCTGCCTTCTTTTTTCTAAGATCAACCACAAACAATCAGCTCTTTGTTTTGCTGAAGTCGAGCAGCAGGTTGTACTCTGTGCTCCACTCCACAAGATTTTTGAGTTGTTTCCATAATGAACGCTTATTGTTTGAAATCTGACTGATGATGGTGGTATCATCCACAAATTTCACACACCAGAGTTCACACCATGTCTTAGGTTGCAGTCAAGGGTGTAGAGTATGAATGGAAGAGGGCTGAGCACAGAGCTCTGGGGGGCTCCGGTGTTGGGCGAAGGAGCTATTCCTGAACAGTTTGTGGTGTGGTGGAGTGCATTTGTCCTACTGGGGGGAGGTCACCATCAACAAGGAATGCCAGTACACTGGAGGTTGTACTTGGTCTGTAATGTATTTAGGTAGGCAGAAAGTGTCAAGGTAACTGCCACATGAATGACACTGCTCAATCTTTCTCAGTGGAACACTGCACTGTATTAAGAGTGTATTAATCAGTGTACACTTCACCTGTCAGTGGTTTTATTGTTGTGGCTCATCGGTGTATAGTCTCAGTCATATTGCAATTAAAACATCTATTCTTAAATATCATACAGACTTCACAATCTATTCTCTGCGCCTTCCTCTAGGCAGTAAAATATAATGAAGTATAAAGGATATTTCTGAGAATCCTCTAGGTTCCAATTAAGGACCCCTGCCGGCCCCAGGACCCCAATATAGAAAGCATGTTCTTTTTTTGTCGATGGGGGTGTGGAGTCTGAGCCGTGGATTAAAAAGTAGTTTCAACAGAAATTGAATTATTTACCTACATAATGAAGATCCTATGCTATTTTGACAAACTAAAAAACCCAACTGCCACACATCCGGAGCAAAACTGGCATTATTGATGAAACGTAACAGAAGGTGCAAAAGAGACAGAATTTATTAACCTTTTTAATCTAATGGCAGAGCATTTTCTAATGGATAAGGAGCAGTAGTACAGCAAGAAACTGAAATTCAAATTGTTTCCTACAATGTGTGCATATTCTCATAGTTGATAAGGACTTGATTGTATACTGTGAATTCAGTCACTCTCTCACTGTGCCACTCTATTCTGGCTGAGAAATTAAAACATCATGTACTCTATTTGGGAGCCCCAGAGTAAGGATGTTGTTTCTGATTCCATTATATTATAAATGTTGCATTTCATATGAAATTGATTGTTGTTGAAAAAATAACTTCCAACCTAACACAGAAGCTCTTTCTGCAGGCTACCTGCAGAATGTACAGGTCAGTCCAGCCTGACCACACTATCTGCCTGTCCAAAGGGTCACATTAGCACAAGACCAACTACTACTACTAATACTGTGTGCCTGTCTGCTGGGTCACTTGAGGACAGTTAGTCATCATGACAGGCTGTGGAACTTGTTGTTTGCAGTTTGATGAGGGGATTTGAGGATCCAGGTGAATGTTTATCTGTGATCTGACCATTTAAGGACACCTCGTGGCCTCCTGTCTTATCTCTAGATACTTCCGGCTCTAAGACTTCAAAGTCTGAGCAACACAGTCCACACAACGGTCTGGAACAGGCAGTCAAATTTATAATTGAAATCGAAAAGGGAAAATGAAGCACTTTTACTGCTCATTCTCTGTCAACTTTTGTTTAAGATTGGCATAGAAATCATGAAAATCATAAAAAGATGTGTTACTTGTGCAAGTTCTTGAATATCACGAGAATGCTGACAGTTCTGATACAAGAGTCAATATAGTCTCATCCTAGCATTGTCTCCAAGACTATATGTTAAACCATACTGTACACAACAAGACTAAGCAGTATTCTAATTTGCAGGTCTGTTCTATGGCATTAGTGGGTCGCCTCCCCTCCCCTAACTTGCTATGAACACAACGTAAAGCTGAAGCTTGTGGGAATGTCATTACTTTTGGACAAACTGACCTGATGATGGAAAAGTCAGAGGATCACCAGAGTCAGATCAGGACATGAACCCCAAATACTGGAGTCAAACTCCTTCACTTTGTTAAAAAAAAAAATAAGAAGGGGGAAAAAAAAGCCTGCAGAGTCCGAAAAGCTCAAACAGTAACCCCCGGCTTGCACTGGGCCTGTTTGCAGCCAAGCGTGAAGCAGCTGGGATGAAGATCAGCACCTCTAAGTCCAAGTCGATGGTTCTCAGTTGGAAAAAGGTGGATTTCCAATTCTAGGTCGGAGGAAGGTGCTGCCCAGAGTGGAGCAGTTCAAGTACCTCGGGGTCTTGTTCACAAGTGAGGGAAAAATGGGGTGGCAAACAAGTTTCCTCCACAGGGTGGCTGGGCTCAGCCTTAGAGATCAATCAAGAGATCAGCATCAAGATGAGCAGTTGAGGTGGTTATGGGCATCTGGTCAGGATGCCTCCCAGATGTCTCCCTGGGTGGTTATTTCAGGAATGTCCATCTGGGTGGAGTCCCCAGGGCAAACCCAGGACACGATGGAGGGACTATGTCTCTCACCTGGCCTGGGAATGCCTCAGTGTCCCCCAAGACGAGCTGGTGGAAGTAACCAGGGAGAGGATGGTCTGGGTTTCCCTGCTGAGACCCGGACCCGGATAAGTGATAAAAAACGGGACGAGACGAGACAATCCTACAGAGTTTGACAGCACACTGTAACTGAGACGATAACTTACTCATATAGAAAAAAAATTTAGCTACTCAGAAAGACAGGGTTGCAGAAAGGCAATGTCTCCATTCCTAATGCTTATCCTGTGTTCTTTTATTGATGTTTTCACTTTTTGCATTTTTCAGCTGGGAGAAAGCCATTTAAGTATTAAATAAGTTTAACAGGAAGCACTTTTTTCCAGGCCATTTCTGCTGCAAAATTATGTGAATGTTTGTAAGAGGCACAGTACATTTTTGAGAACTGCCACAATAGACAGCAGTACATTAGTGTTCATGTGTCGGCCTTAAGATGACCTTCAATAATACCAATATCACTGCAAGATGGCCTTGAGACTGTATTTGAAGAAAGGAACACACAAACCTTCATAATGAGAAGTGTATAGTCTATTCAAGTGCACTTAACAAGCTTTAGCTCAGCTGTTATAGAGCTGTATGTGACCTCTGACTTCCCTGGAGTGAGTAGAGACTTTCCCCTCATAACATTATTAGTAATTGAGTTTGTTTCTGCGTGTTGCACCTGTCTGCCAGGGATACCTAGCAACTCTAACAGGAAGCTTTGCTGGGTCACACAGGGACATATGCTTATCAGTCAGGCAGCAGTTAGACAAACAAACATGGACTGGGGAACAGACTTTAAAACCATGGGGCTGATCGCATCTGTTACACTGGAAATTTAAGCATGCTAAGAATGTGGTTGCATAACAAACTGAGAACTGAGGCTACTGCGGTGATTCAGTTACACTGCAACAGTCTTGGAGAAAAACAGTCACTTAAAAATGTAGTTCTCATGGATTGTTTATATTTGGTCTGGTTCTTACCTAACAGTATGTACTAGAGGAAATGGCTCACTGCTGGACAATAAAACTATGAGGATGCCAAAGAGATTATGACTGAGGGTGACATTACATGTTATCTCTTTGGATTCAAACATGGGTGCAACTGTGGACACACAGTGTGCTGAAAAAAATCCCCCCGACATACACTAATAAGCCCCACAGGCAATATGTCTGATTTAGATGCTAAAAAACAATCTTGATCCTTTTATTTCAAAAAGACTAAAACTTAAACAAAATGACGGCACGGTGGTGCAGTGGTTAGCACTGTCGCCTCATAGCAAGAGGGTTCCAGGGTCCAATCCCGGTCTGGGCCCTTCAATGTGGAGTTTGCATGTTCTCCCTGTGTCTGCGTGGGGTTTCTCCGGGTTCTCCTCCCACAATCCCCGAAACATGCACATTAGGTTAATTGGCTGCTCTATATTGCCCCTAGGTGTGAGTGTGAGAGTGTGTGGTTGACTGACGACCACTCCAGGGTGTACCCCTCCTCTCGCCCATAGTTGGCTGGGATAGGCTCCAGCGCCCCGCAACCCTGACGGGTAAGCGGTATAGAAAATGGATGGATGGATTTATCAATCATAACAATAATCAGTCATTTAAAATAAACACTTCACAAAGATGATACATTGTGAGCTTAAAACTGGGGGTCGCATCACCCCTACTTTAAGTTCTTTTAGTGTCAGAATTCCTTTATTAATCCCTGGAGGGAAATTCTTGAAAGTTTCTTGAAAGTTTCTTTGTCCAAGCGTCCAAATGACAGGACTTGGTTATCATGTTGATATGCTAATGCTAATTCCTTTGTCTGTGGCTGTTTGCTAACAAACATTAAATCTGTAAGCACCAAGGAGTGCTTTTGTTTGATTGCCCTGCATTTTGCCTCTCAGACCAATTGCAGCCCACCCCATTTTCTTGGTGGATATTTTTGGGCCCATATACCGCTGGCAGGCACTACCTGGGGCAGAGAAAAAGAATTTAACCTCTTACCTCTGAATTTCAAACAGTTAAAAAATGTAATCAAGATTTGAATTCATCAATTATATTCTCACAAAAAGAATTATAATTATTAAGACTCTATCAAGGAAATTGTGAAAGATTCAAGTTATACCAGTGTTATTTTATAACAGTATTAAAGTGTAGTATAGTATATAATGTCAGTATACTTGATAATCCTATAGTTTACATGTGTTACATTTGATTAAAAAGATTAAAAGATTAAAGTGACATATTTTGTCATTGGAGGGAACTCACTCCAACGAAATTTGTTCTCTGCATTTAACCCACCCAAGTGACGTGCACACACACACAGCAAACCCGGGGCAGTGGGCGACCGCGTGCAGCGCCCGGGGAGCAGCAGGGGTTAGGTACCTTGCTCAAGGGTACCTCAGCCATGGACACCGGGACGGGGAATCGAACCAGCGATCCACCGGTTACGGGTCTGACACCCTAACCGCTGATCCACGACTGCCAAGACCAGGAGTTTATATTTGTAATGCAATTCTTGCTCATGAAAATCTTTTGATAATGTACAGTGTATGTATGCTGGTTGTAGATAAGAGGTCGTTAAAGGACACAATCACATGTGGAGATTGTACAAGACCCCAAATGATTAATGAAGCTGCACCTTAGTTTGCTTCATTAGTTTCATCCATACTGTACTTCACCTAGACGAGCTTGGCTTGTGGCCAGGCCAGTTAAAGAGACTAAGCCCAGCAGCTGCTGTCCCACACCTTAGTGATGACTTAGCCTACTGTTTGTGTGACAAGGACAGAAAACAAGAAGTGGAGTTTGAATCACTGCATTATGCATGCATTATTTATATTTGTACATTCAAATTAATAGTGGATGGGTGGGATAGGTGTGTATTTATGCACAAGACTAACAAATCTGAGGAATGTTCTCTGCTCTTCTATACATCCAAAAGGTCTTGCATAGTCCAGTTTCATACAGTGAAATTGTTTGCCGTAAAGCAGCCGTCCTCCTGATAAATCCTGAGCTCCATCTGGGCTGACTGATAAATAAAGTTACAGTGTACCTCTGTTTTCCTCTGAGATTCAGATGTTATTTTACATATCTGCTGTTAATCTACCCTTAGCTTTTGGCTTATTATTAGGCTGCAAATGTGCTAACTGCTAAGTGGAAACATTTGTTGTGATTTGTGCAGCACATTTCTGAATTTGGCTGTGTTGTGATTCATTCATTTGTTTTTGCCTATATGCATGTGTTTTCTTAAGATGCAGCACTCTGAGTTCTGCTGGCCACTGAAATGAAGAACATACGCTTTTATCTTAATAATTTGGATGAACTGAACCTTTCCAGAATACGTCAAGCATGTCAGATGCATTCCTGAACTAGATTTACTCCCAGAAGTCTATTAGTCTATTATATCTACCTAGTCTATTTTCCAAATTACTAATAATACACCGTATAACAACTGTATTCTTTTACCCATGGGATCTAAACAGACTTAGTTCCATTTCCAGACCTTGTACTTGAACCTGCTAAGCATTACACCATGGCCATTGTGAATTTTCTGGCTGGCAGGTGACAGTTCATTCCTTATAAGTGCTTAAGCAGACAACACTAACACAGGTGTTTAATTTCAGCTCTAAACAAAAACACCACTATTTAACTGTAGGTAGCAACAGCCTTAACAATGCTTCAGCACGTAATGGTTCAGCTAAAGACTTTAGAGTTTGTGCACAGCAGTTTTGTCCACAGTTCTGCTTGCCTTTGCCCTCCATCTGTCCTTCAAGGCTGCAGGCTACACCTGCTTAAATGTAGTCCTTTCACAAACTTTTTGCCTGTCCTCATTTTTTTTTTCATTTTGGCAACTATGATGTAGGAACTCTAGAACAGAAAATGTAGTGTTTGTGTTTCCATCCCTGGCTTCTCTTATTCACAGGACTAACTGTCCTTGAGCAAGCACTAAACCACAAATTGCTGCCAATGTGTATGTAGTGAAAGCAAATCACCTTTGACAAGTGTCAGCTAGAAAAACAAAAAATATATCAAATATATCAAAAACAAGCAGAAAATAATTATTAATTACTATTTCCAGTGTGTGATGACATGCCAGGATACTTTCTTTGGTGTAGGTTCTAAGAACACTTTGTTTTGAGTCGCTCTTTGGGAGAATGAAGCATATACCTCTGTCTTACAGTCTTTACCTGCCCTTCAGTGTAGCTGCTCCTTGGCTTGAACATTTGCTTTCAATAAATAAAGCTGTTTATTGTGACTTGATTTCTCACTGGTTGGTCTTGTTTTTGGAATGGAACATTAGAGGACAGAAAAACAACAATACAATATGACAATGTAACTACAATTAATTATCCAATATAAGAATTGGCAAAGATTACTGAAATAGAATAAAACACTGCCCCTTTCCTCAGCCTGTTCATGCTGGAGATATATCTTCATTTTCCATAAAAATGAATGAAAGGTTCTCAAATGGAATCAAAGACCCCTAAAAGATCCCTTTTGGCTTTAGAAATACAAGTGATTTTCTTCACTGAGAGGCAGGAAGACACCTCCATGAGCCACTGGCAATGATAAAGCTATGATAAAACTATGAGGAACAGTTCACAGAAAATTAAACATTTAGTCAGTATCTACTCATGCAAATGCCAAAAGCCAGGGGAATGTTTTTTTGGCCCATAAACCATCAATGAGAATGTTCTGATCTCTGAATTCCTCATCATTTACCTGATACCCCGACTCGTGAGTCACACCTCATGGCGCATGTGCATATTCAAGCTCGTGCACCCATTTCAGACAGGGTGTGTTAAGGCTTTTAGCTCAGAGGCTACAGTAAACATTTTGTCATAAAAAGTGGTGTAAATAGCTTTAGTTTTTTCTTGATAATCTTCCTGAAACAATTTGGGATCTCCAGGCTTTCACAGATGGTTTTTTGATGTTTTTTTTTTCTTTTTAAAATAAGTACCCAGCTTTTCCATTAGTTTAGGAGAATGCTGTGACACTGTTTTGCTGTGAAGCTCCAGAAATGATCTGTGGATGAAGAAACTTCATCTGAATGTCCAGTCAGTATGGAGGTGAGTAGATAATGACTGAATTCTCATTTTTGGGAGAACTGTTCCTTTAAAGCTTAAAACTTAAATAAAGCTGTCTTCCTTTCTTTCCTTCTTTCTTTGAATGCTGGGATTAGTTACAGAAATTCTTAGTAATAACAACTTAGGATTTAAACTGTCTTACATTCAGGTAACTTACTGAGTTGCCATTCACTCATCACATCACTGGTGAATAGCATCTTCTACCCTTCTGAGATAATAAAGTAGAAATAACTTCAAAAATAACCTCTACTTATTCCTTTTGGAGGAATTATCTAATACATCATTAACAAGAGGAAAGAAAATGGCTTAAAGTGTGAAATGATTCACAAAATGACTGGCAAAGCAAAACCAAACAAAAGGTAGGCTGAAGGCGTCATTCGTCACTTCCTTGTCTGATCTGGCTCCACGCTGACTGCCAGCCGAGTGTGACAAATCTGACACGCTTAATCTGGCTGCATATCAGCCCCAGTGTTGAGAGGCTGGACAGACAGACAGACAGACAGACAGACAGACAGATGAGGGGCGGTAATGGTGACACACCGACAGACACAGAGAAGAAACAGACCGGTAGTTGACGTCAGCAACTTAGAAGGTTGAAAACGCTCTATGGTCGCGACAGCTGTGATGATGGACATGGGTTACTCCAAATCTGACAGGTGGCTACTCAAATCGAGACTTTAACTTTTAGCAGTCACAACAGAGAAGAACAAATAAAAGGCTGCAGAGAACACACAGGACAGGTAGACACATTAGGCAAAGAGAAAACAACTAAACAGGCACAGCAGTAAACAAAGCTTGAAAGTGTGTGATGTGGTGAAAGGACGATTGCAGATTTGCTTAAAAGCCATAGGCAGTATAATCTGACTATCCGTACTGACAGACGGCTCAACACAAAGACTGTAAAGAGACAAGAGCCATCGGGCAAAATTAGCCTACACTTCCATAAAGAGACAACTGATCAAAAGCCTTTCCTTAAGGCCTCTCTGAGGATTTACTTAAAATGTCTCCTGATGTAGTACTGGTAGTAGTAGTAGTAGTAGGAGCACGGCTGATTGGCTAACTGTCCAAAGCATCAAAGCCAGACAAAAGATGGGAAAAGACTGGACACTTTATAAAGGAAACAGAGATTGTCTGCAGGCGTAAATACTGGGCTTGTACAAATGATGTCATTTCACTGAGAAAAACAATAGTCGTAAAGTGGACGTTAAGTGGTGAGCCGCGGAGGGCCTGGTTACCATCAGAGCCACGAGTACAGGCCTGCTTCCATTGACAGGGCAGCCATACCGCCACATAACAAGATTTTTATGATAATATGTCTTATTAGTTTAATTAATATTAATAAGACTGCAGAAGAGAAAAATGGTCTGCCTTGCTGCTGTGGACTGACGAAAGTTGTTTGTTGCGATTGACTGTGGCTATGAAATCTTTGCCACAGAAAGGAAGAGAATAACTACCTGAAAGAGTAAGTGTAGTGAAAGAGGGGGATAAAAAAACATTTCCTCACCTTCACACCAGTACCAGGCTTTCACACAAGGAAGCTTGTATAATTTGGACAAGGTAGAGAGCAAGCCAAAGCGCATTACAAGCGTGTGTTTAAACAGTCTTGATGAATTTACTGGTTCTGAATAAACGACAAAATTAAAGCCACTGTGTTTTAACATTATTCAGAGCAGCTGAATAATTCAATAGGGACGAGGGAATAACTGATTAACAGTTACCAAAAAGCCATTCAGTTACGTTGTCACTGTGTTGAGCTACGAGAAGCACTCACCAGTCACACTTCAAACGCAGGGCAAAAACAGCAACGTGAGGGATTCAGTGCTGTTCCTGTCAGAGGAAAAGTTGTTGCGCTTCACTACTGACATGCGCTGCTGTCTACCACAGCATCATTCTTAGTACTACTAATAGACTGCAGCAAAATAAGAAATTTACAAATCCTATACATCTTCACAATAAAGCTCCTCTTCTCAGTTAAGTCTAATTTGTCACCAAATAATACGAGAGACAGGAGGCATGTCACATCACCATACAGGGGGTGGGGGGGGGGGTTAAAAGCTGGACTGATCTGATCAAATACAACAAAAAGGGACAGAAAATCAGCTTGCTCATTTATTCTCTCTTGAAACAATGACCTTCCTCTGCACGATGTTGTGCTTGTGCACTTGGTGTGAAAGCCCCTCCCCTCATAAACTCTTTCAACATGGGATGTAATTGAGGCAATTTTTTTTTGCATCCATTTTAACCTATGCAGTTGTCTAATTGGAGCTTTTGAAGTGTCTCTGTGAAATCTTCTGAGGACACACTGACAGTGTGGCTGAACACTGATGGAAGACCCGACTGCTCTCGCTGTGTAGACGAGATGTTAGGTGTGTTGTCTCGCTCATTTCTTTATAAAGCTCTACAGAGCAGATGGGTTGGTAAACATGAACATACTGTGTGCATTTTACAGACTTTCACATGATATCTGGGCACTGAATTTTGAATATTTTTCAAACAGTTAGCATGTGGTGCCAAGGGATGAAAAGATTGGAGGTTTTTTTTCCTGTTTCCTCAGAATTTAATGTTTATTCTGACAGTTTTTACATGCATGGACTGTGATTACAGGCTTTTTAAATTGGTTCTGCTAACGTTTCTTGTGCTCATCTACTCCAAATTTACTTCTAAATGGTACATGATCAACCCCAGTCTCTTCTAATTGCACAGCTAAAGCCAATGCTTCACGAAGAATAAGAAGATGCAAAATTGCAAAGGAAGTACCTATCAGATCATAAACTTGAAACTTCAGAACTTTTTTATTGACTTGCATGTTTGAGAGATGGCAGAGGGTGTTCAATTTGGGCTTATCTTGTCTGTGTGTAAAACACTTTTTAGGTTTTACACACTTTTTTGGTTTTGCTCTTGATTCTGAAAAGTTTATTCATTCCCTAAAATGTAATGCAAGATAAACTCTTGTCTTGCTAACACCCCCCCTCCTCCAAGAAACCACAAAAAATAACTTATACTATCATAAAAGTACCATAAAATTACAATAAAATGAAACATTATATAGCGGAACTACTGCTCTGAGAAAACAAGAAGGTTAAAATAACCCATTTAACCCAATAACCCATTTAAATCATCCATTTATTTCTATTCAGTAAGACACTGGTCTTACTGAATGCCTTCTGTGAAAGAACTTTACCTTCTTCTACAAGAACAAGCACAAAAATAAAGACAGGTACAGGAATCCAAACTTGCACGCCATTGCAAAAAGTATGTTAACATGAAAATATGCAGGTACATTTGAATAGAAAGACAGACATAAAAACACAAAGAAGCACAGTATGTGCAAAAGCAGCTAGAGGCAGCAGAGACATTACAGGCTGCAGTCACGCAGCAAAAATCCATCTCGTTCCCTCTGACTGGGGAAAATAAAAAAAAAAAAAAAAATTAAGAAGAAAATCAGACAGCAGAGCAGAGCCAAACAGAGCGACCCGCCTCCCCTGAGAGAGCTCTGACTGACTGTCTGGAAGGAAATGAATTCCTCAGACCAAACACACACAGAAAACAGGATGCTGAGACATACACACTCACATGCATATTAAAATGCACACACAGACACACAAACACACATGTTGCACACTAACCTGCATTTATGGATACAAAAAGATCACACATTCAAGTTGCACTGATGCACAGTGACCCATGCTAAAAGCTTTCACATACACACACACTCTTACACTATGAAGAGTAGTCGGGTGTTTGAATGATTCAGTTTTAGCTTTTAGGTTTTACACTGCTGCCACACACACACACACACACACACACACACACACACACACACACACACAACCATACATATTAATCATTGGCTCATTTCAAAAAGAAATGACAGACAATTTTATGCTAATACTGTTCACCATCTCTGGCTTTCAACAGCACATAATCTTATCATATACAGTCTTACACCTGCAGTGTCGAACTCCTGTCTCCCCCATCTTGTAATGTACCTATGACATCATAAGCTCCACCATGTTGCTATTTTCTGTAGCTTTCCTTGCTATGATCAACCACTCTTTGGTTGTCATAAAACTCATCAGTACAGGTGTGACAAAGTTGCCACAGACTACACATTTAAAAATTCTGGTAAACTGCAAAATACAGAGAGATTTATCGGAGGCTGATAGGCTTGATCGGCACAGTGTGAACTCATTTGGCAAGGGCTTGAATGTAACAGATGCTCATCAGTTTCTGCATATTTGTCAGCTCTAAAGTATCATGAAAGTGTTGTGTGGAATTACCAAAGCCTTGCCATTAAATCGTCTGTCAACCAAGAGGACCCACAAGGTTTATTAACAACTGTATGAACCAGATGTCTTGGAAACAATTCCTTAAAAAAAATTTCTTTCACGCATCTTTTTGCCCTGCTCATGTCTAGGTCCGGCAGATGACATGACATCAGATGGCAGCACTCGTATCTGGGATATTTTGCGTTCATTTTGTACAGTGGGAGGAAGAGGAGATGTGTCATCCATCTTCATTTATATCAATGGTATTTCCCCATCTTGAGAGGACCTCATGGATCCCTATATGGTCTCCTTGTCCCTTGACATCATTCTGCGAGCCACTGCTTCATGCCACAGACTGCACAGGACCACAATGACATTTGAAACTTAACAGAGACCAGAGTAGAGAGGTCAGGACTAACGGCTCATTCCATTCTGCTCTAAAAGAACATTAGAGGTGACATTCTACAAGGAAACAACTTGTTATGAGTCCTTAATCTCTCAGTTCAGTCTCCGAGCAGCTATAAAACTGCAGTGAGACAAGACGCTGACTAAGGAAAATGAGTGTGATAATAATGCAGTTAAAGCACTGCAGCTCCGAGTCATTTTAGAGCTTCCCAGCCACTGTGCTCTGATCTCATTCTGCATTAATCAGCCAAAGGTTACTGTTGCTATACATTAGGAAAAACTTTTTTTTTTTTTCTCAGGATTTAATGAGCAGGGTGATTCTCTCGTGCTCTGAGGCCCAGGCTCATTAAACATATGACCACTTTCGACCATATGTTGACATCAGCACCGCACCACAAGGGATAAGACACAGTTTAACATTTTCACACATTAAAGGGAAGCTGGTCTACAAATTCAGGCAAACTATGAAACCAATCTGAAAGTCTGGATCATTGAAGCCTTTGTGTCTGTGACTACATAATATACCAAGTGAAAATTAGAGATAATTGGAAATCCCCCCCACACAGTGCTACAATGTAATGAGAACAGACTGAGATGTGGGTGGCATCTCAAACAATGCTCAAATATCTGCTCTTAGAGGAACAGTGTTGCAGGAAAGGATCTTTTCTCTAGTAATCAGGATCAGGTTCACTGCAACCTGTTTTATGTTCAACAATATTCAACGATATACATCTATTTAACTTGTATCACGCACCTTAAACTCCTTCCTTGGTCATTAGAAATCTGAATTAACTCAACATAACTTGAGTACCTCAAAACCCTTTTTGACCCACACACTGCACAGGAAATGTTTGACGGAGACACCGTTATGCCACCCTTTGGTTTGTGGACTACTGTTCTGAAGCCTCAAGTTTGGCCTTATAACCTTGGCTTTGTGGCACCAGAAATGACCATATTTGGATGAGATATTTCTTTCATGAGATCACTAAGTTCAGAAAAGTAAATAATATTGTGATCTTTATTGCACAACATGTCACAGTTTTGCATTTACTTAGTTGTTTCCTGATTTACTTTGGCAGTTTATTTCAAGTCATTTTGTTTCATACCTCCTGCTTTAGTTATCTCTCTCTTACCTTGTATTTTCACCAGCCTCTTATTAGCCTTTCCCTCCCTGTATTTAGTCTGTCTGTGTGTACCCCTCATTCTTCAGCTGTAACATTCATCCCTTACTCCTTGTGCATTTTTTGAACCTTTGGTTTGTGGACCCTATTTTTTGGACTTATATTTCCTGCCTTCTCATTTATTTATTGTTTTCTCATCTGGTTTTGACCCTTGCCTGCCTTGACCGTGTTATTAAATCTCTAGACTGCATAAGCTCTGACTCAATGTCTGCATTTGTGTCTTCCACATCCTTATGTTCTGGTTACTGTGGTTCTGTGACACACTCTGGGCGCAGATTAGAGTTGCAACTTTTAGCCAACTAATCATTTTGTTGATCAAAAGAAAATTAGCTGCTAACTATTTTGATAATTTATTATTATTATTATTTATTAAGTATTTCAGGCACTTTGCAAGCAAAAATGTCAAACATATATATTCCAGCTGCTTAATTCTAAGGATTAGCTGCTTTTTATGGTCATTTATGGCAGTAAATCGGGCTATTTACTGCCATAAATAGTCAATAGTTATAGCCCTAGCGCAGATCTCCACCTGAAAAAAAGTACTATTATTTTTGCTCAAGTGTTACATTGTTACTCAACAAAGTTTAATTACAGTCTGTGATGATTTTACAGTTAATTGTTGAGTGAGGTCAGATTCATTTTTCCTGAACACAAACCACGATTCCTGTCTACTATTCATTTGTGTTACAGAGTACAGATGTTGTGTTCATTAATCAAAGCCTAAGTGCTTCATTTTTGTTTTCAATAACCTGTTTTAAATTAAGCTCAAGCTCATATTTAATGCATTTATTTCTAGCACTTGTTTCTCCTTTAAATCACATCTGTGGTGTATTTACGCCTTCTTATCAAAGGCGGAGAGTTTTCCCCACAAAACTGACAGCCTCACATAGCGCGATCTCAGTATTCCACCTGAATACATTCAGCTGGTCCAACCAAGCAATGAGGAGGGAGGGGCCTCATGCACACACCCTCCAACCCCAGCCTGGTTGACTCTTTGTGTGTATTAATCTGTTAAGATGATTCTTGGTTAATCCAAAGTTTTCAAATTGTCTGCACTGAAATATTTGACTCCCGTTTATCTAATATTGGAGATGTTTTTTTTTTTTCTCTCAGGCAACTTTTCTTTCAGGCAAATCACTCAAGTAATGTCACTTGAGTAATTCCTACAAATTAGACAAAGTTCCAGCAGACCCACAAAAGGCATTTTACAGTTGTTTTCTCTGGCTGAATTTATTTATTTATGGGACTAGCCGTACACAATTTGGACCCTCCTAACGTCACTCTCCAACACATTCATTTAAAACAGACCAACAGCAACCTGAGTTTCACCGTCACCCCCTCAAATAAAGAGTCAAAAATCAGACACCTTGGTTTGACCTGTGACCGCAGGATGCCACTTATGCGACATTCCTTAAGTCAAATTCAAAAAGTGTATATAATCTTGGAAGACAAAAAACAAATACTACCATGAATTAATCAAAACAAGGTCATCAGGGCTAATTTCTCAAGCAATATTCAAATCTTTAAAAAAAAATTCATCTGCAAATTAGCCTCTAGCATCCTCAGAGGATGTCCTTCACGCTTTCTTTATTTTAGAGAAATTTTTCGACAAGCATTCGAGCTTCTCTCATTGTTTAGTGGAGGATGACAATACACCCTAATGACTAATGAGGGTGATTGTTGTTGAACATCAGTGTCCTGATTGTCCGCAGTTTACTGTTGTCATCATAATTACACAGCTGACAGCTAGACAACCTGTCTGTCTGTCCTGACAAGAACATTACATAAGTCTGGATTACTTGTCAAGTATTAAAAGCTGTGCTAGTACTTTGTGTGTGTGTGTGTGTGTGTGACTGTGTGTGCGCCAACTAGGCCAGTATATCCCAAGGCTTTATTCAGTACAGTAGTCTAATCTAATCATACTGGCTCAGTCTGATTCTCCACCCTCATCTGTCAGTGTACCTGCTGCTTCTATCTGTCTGTTCTAAGTGTAAGCCCACCATGATGTCACCCATTGGTTTGTGGACTACCAGGCTCGAGTCTGGCATTATGGCCATATGGCCATTGTCATCTTGTTTTTTTGAAGCCAGAAGTGAGCAGATTCGGAGAAGAGAGTAAAAGATGCACATTGCTACACTTCTGTCCTGACTGGATATGACTGTGGTTGCGACTTGTCATTCAAAAGGCAACCATGCCCTAAAGCATCACCATAATTTACAAAATGAACATCATGCTATTTTCACTTTGATAATAAACTCATTAGGTAGCTTTTTTCTGAGGTCTGAGTTAGAAGCAAACTCGTTTTCTCCTAAGCTTACATAAAATTAGACTGCATTTTGAAACCAGTGGAGCTGTCTGTCTCTCTCTCTCTCTCTCTCATGGCCTCTGATGTCATGAGGGTCAAGACTCACATCAATGAGTCATCTGTAAACCTAAGCACTCTGTATGTTACCCCGCCATTCAAATTGCAACGTGGAGTATCTGACGTGTAGAACATACAGATGGGGCTAAACAGCGGCTAACAGCAACATCTGCCCCGTGCGGGTCTGACCTGTGTTATTATGATATTATGAGCTATCTTTCTCTTTCACACAGATATTGCACCAATCAAATAACCAGTATCAAAATCCTCATTTGGAACCAATGAGGAACAATATCATAGATAGATAGATGCTTTATTAATCCCCATGGGGCAATTCAAAAAAAAAAAAAAAAAACAGGAGCTACTCAGACTTGCTGCCACTCAGAACAACACATTCTCTCTGTGAGTACAATCTACATACAACTGTTTATGGAGACAGTAAGAAAATAATGTCGAGAAAAGGGAAGATGAGCTATCAAACTTCCACCTGCCCTGAGGCTCCGGTCATACTGAATCACACTACTATCACATTCTATATGATGACTCATTCTGTTTCCTATTACCTTCTCTGGATCCCAGTAAAGATACAGTAAGTTTGCCGTGTAACAAATATCTCAGTGGGACTCAGGCAGTGTGTGTAAATTCACTGTATGCTCACGGTGGAAAGAACATGTACACACACACAGAATCTTAAACATGAGAGTGTCATTAAACCCCTACCAACCCCAGCCCGCATATGCCAATAACAAAGGTTCAGAGATGTGTTATTAGCGATAATGTGTACCTACACTGAAAAATTCCCACAGTGATCCCATAGCTCAGGGCTATGGGATCACCGTGTGTAGCTATAGATTTTTACACAGATGCTTTCAGGCCATATCTGCTTTGTGTGATAACACACCACAAAGTGAAAGAAGAAAGTGAGAGGGGTGAGGGGGTTTGTTTGAACACACAGGAACATAGGGGGAACAGAGTGGAAGAAACAGAATTACTATGTCAAGTATGTTAGTTTAAAGGGGAACACATCTCAGCAAACAGTATTTCTGTACAGAACTTGTGTGCTATGTAAGAAATATGCAAAATACAGCTTTGTGGGTCCAACAGTGAATGACCAGTTTGGGATATGAAAAGGGGTATTCTGGTACTAGGAACTGGCTATAAGAACACTGTGAACCATTTTCCTACTCATGGAGAAAGCATTTGTTTGTAATTAGCTAAGCAAGCAATCCTAACCAATACCTTATTTAATTAGTTCATCGAGTCACGTCTTGATTTTAGACTACTTAATTTTTCTGGCCAAGTTCACAAAATCTGACAGTATGCTGACTGAAAGATATCATTGGAATTTTTGAACTGTAGCTCCTTGTCACTTATCGGCAGGCATAAATGCCTAAACCAATATATCTGGAATATGATAAGCCAACCAAATTATCTGCCATGACAATATCATCAGCTCTCACTTTGTAAATGTGTTCACAGCGGGACTTCCCTCAGTGTATCAGTAGCTTTACCTGCAGCTACTGCCATTACTATTACTGCGACTTCTGCTACTATAGTTTCATTCAGGTTCTGATATTTGCATGGGTCATAGAGTACTTAGTTGGACATATTAAGCAGGCTAAATGAGTGCATGAAAATAATGTGAATCATATCTAATTAAGATGTGTTTATGTGTTGTGGTGTCTACAGTTCCTATCACCTATGTCTTTCAAACAAGGACATGATATTAACATGCACAAACACATCACCAAGATGCCCTAAATCCAGTCACATGACACCACCTCCACAATCAGTGTCAGTAGACATTTCCTTTGCGAAGTGGAAATCTTTCCTCCATTAAGCATCAGAATAATGAGTTATTCCTAACATCTGCTTAGATATGTATGAATGATCAGAGTGGCATCACGTTATTCGCAATTTATTTGTCTTTTTTTTTTCCTTGTGAACTTCAACCACACTTGGCTGTTTTTTCACTTGTAAGTCCAAATTGAAGCATGCACTGCACTGAGTTTGATGCTGTGGTGCTTTTGATATAACTATTTCAGCAGATATGATTTATTTGTTTATTTACTTCACCAATACACAATAATTTCTATAATTCCTCATTTCTGTTAGTTTAAACTGAGAGGGTAACAAGCAACTATGAAATCAGTGTACAGGGGTTGGATAAATGCAGAAATTCCACTTGAATCTAAGCCATCGGCAGGAAGCTGCTATACAGGAGTTTGGTTGTTGAATAAATGGAAAAAATGTCTCTGCTCTCTCGGAGATGTCAGGCTGCTGTAGAACAACAAGAGGACACAGGGAAATGCCTGTGTGCATGTTGCTACAAGACACATTCACAGACACACATACAGGACCCTTCTGTGTACGTTATGCATGTACATTTGCACACATGTATAGACAAGTATATCCACACAACATATTCACGCTGAGGCACACACACAGGGTTTGCAGCAGTAAGCTATTTATACAAACAAGCCAATCCAGCTCAGACAGGGTGAACTGCAGAGGTATAAAAGATGAGGCTGTGGAGACAGGATAGGATAAACACTAACAGCAGAATAGAGAGCGGCTGCTGAAAATCTCATTAACTGTAAATTGAAAAACAGACTAAAAATGTCTTCCAGAGCAATAGCCGAGGCAGCTGCTTCGTTTTTTCATCTTCTGCACAACTTTCACGAGTCGATACACCCCCACTTTCTCTCTCTCACACACAAACACATATATCCTCAATGAATGGTTATATGTGTGTGTGTGTGTGGGTGTGTTCCTCTTGTAGTTTTATCCTACTTGAGTTTTATGCCTTTGAAGTAGCTATGTTTATTACACAGGCAGGTCATTTTTGCTAGTCACACTCCCTGGAGCGTAGCACAAAAATCCAGGCACAACTCTGTGGTTCCCTTTCCTCTCTTAATGCATCCATTCTCATGTGTGTGCAAATAACTGAATGCGCACTTAAACACATACACCTGTAGTGCTTATTAGGGTAATCAGTAAAGCTACCCACAAGTGCACATGTCTATAAAGTTTTCTGCCATCTTGGTTTGTTTCTGTACCTGCTGGTCAGATTCAGCCTATAACAGTGAATCAAGCAATGTCTCACTGAAAACACTGAACTTTAGCCAGCACAGATGCACCACTTCAGCTACATGGATCTATGCAGAAATTCATAGATAGCAGTAACTTCACCGTCTAAGAGATGTAAATTCTGGATACAGAACAGGGTCAATTTACTTTTATATTTATAAAAAAAACCACTGTAAGCTGGATAAATACTGACGTCCAAATTGAGTACATAAGTCCTCATGCACATCCGTAATTGAGATGACATCAAGGTTTAAGATCACAAAGAATTTACAAGCCATGCTTTTGCATCTCTGTCATTCTGTGTGTTTAGCAGGTATAATATTCACTATCTTGCTGTAGTATCTTAGCATGCTAATATTTGATAATTAGCTCTAAACACAAAGTACAGCTGAGGCCTGTGAGAATGTCACTACCTTTTCAGTATTTTGGCCATTAACCAACTGTACTGTACTTTTTTGTTTTTTACAATTAATTCTTTGGGACCATGAATGGACTATTTCTCAGAGGAATCAATAAATAAGTTTTTGAAGTGTATCAATTAAAGCCAAGAACATCATCCTGATGATCAAGGAATGACCAAAGTCAACACTGTCTGGGAACCATGACTGATATGTCGCACTACATCCTACTTCTCTATGCTTTGCTCTCAGACCTCATTGAGAAAGAATCAGGCATTGCTGTTTTTCATATTTCCAACTGTTTCTTCTAATAGCTTTACTTCAGTTCTTCTGAAGTTATGATTTCTTGGAAATTCTATTGCTCGGTCCTGCTTGGTTAGGTTATCTAAGATATAAACTGCCAGTCGCTGTTTAAAAGTGCAGCCAGCGGACAGTCCTCATAAGGAAAGTACAACTGTGTGTCAGAGTTGCTAGCACATACAGGTAAGGCAGCAGACAGCTGTTGTGGAAGTCTGTCAGGAGCAGAGCTGTCAATCAGCCCTTCCTCTCCATGTCTCTGAGGCGACCCCTCTCCCTCCCCATCCATCTATTCTCTCTCTCCTGCACTCTTCCACACACTTACATGTGTGCACACACACACATTATCATCTTTGTGTGGGCATTTGTCACTCTCCATCCTTTTTCCACCGATTCTCCTTTTCATTCTGAGCCTCAACTGTCACACACTGGTCATGAGGTCTTTATTATATTTATTTTTTTGAATCAGTTGTTATTTTTCCATCTCCATGACTTTAGTATTCACAACTGCTGTTGCTCATTTGACTTTTCCTCTCTCAGTCTATTAACTTCCATTCTAGCACCCTCTTTCTCTCTCTCTCCCTGTTTCTCCCTATGTCTCTCTCTCTTGCTGAGGTGGTCTAGATGGTAGATGAGTCACTGCAGCTTTTGCCACTCTGCAGATGATTTATCTGCCCACAAGGAAGCAAGGAAGGGAATGATGGAGGTGTGTGTGTGCGTGTGTGAATGTGTGTAATAAAGAGAAAGGGGTGTGGGCATTAAAGAAAAAGGAGTGAAAGATGAAGGGAAGGGGGGAGCATGGAAGTGAGGGGAGACTGGGGGAGAGGCAGCCAACCTGCTGGCATCATACTCTTTCAGATGGAGGAAAACAGAGTCTGTCGACTGTTGAGAAAAATGCTTCAGACGAATATTTAATTCATCAAAGAACCCCTGACGTTTTAATAAATTAAATATTTTCCAGAGGAAGGTTCTAAACACAGATCAGACTTTATTTTCCTCCATTTTCTCTATCCAGCACCTGTGCAACGGTTTTGTCAGCCTCTTCTCCACTTTTACAGAGAATGTGTCATTGTCAACATGACCAACTTTGAGCAAAGTGTCCCACATCAATCATCTGCTGCTACTAGCATGTTTTTAACACAGGCAGGGCTGAAAAGTAGTTAGGGGAGAAGAGAAGGGGAAGGCAAGAAAAGGGAAGATGGGGAGGGGAGAGGAGAGGCAAAGGAAAGTTCAAGGCAGAAGGAAAAAAGTAAAAGTAAACCAGTGAAAGTGAATAAATGAAATGAGACTAACTCAAAGAAGAGGAGGGTCAGAAAAGTGAAGGAAACAAATGAAAGGAAAATGAAAAGAAGTACAGCATGTCTAACCACACATCAGACATCATGCAGAAAACCCAAGCAAGGAGAAAGGAAAAGGAGGGATGGAAGGAGGGAGGTTTTGATGATGCAGGGATGGAGGGCTTGATGGATGGAGGCAGGGTGGGATGGAGGGAGTGTTTGATGTAGGGATGCAGGGGGAGGAGAGGATGCTGAGAAAAGCAGCCGGGAGGGAATTTATTGCAATTATTACACTTGATGGACTCACTGAAGCTGCACTTCATACACACTGTCTGGCTCCTGTTAGTGTGTAAGTGTGTCTGTAAACCTCAAACCTCCCACCACACACACACACACACCGTATATATGCATAGTGTGCACACAGACAAACACACACTTGTGCATTAGTCTGTGCTTTGTTTAGCAAGTTAACATTTATGAGTGAGGCGAGGACACAGAGACAGAGAGAGAGAGAGAGAGAGAGTCGAGGGTAAAGTGTGTGTGTGTGTGTGTGTTTGGTTGTGGGGGGGGCAGTCTGAGTTTCCCTGTCATTTTCTGTCTGGTTGCCTGTTACAACAGGGTGTCCTTTTTACATCGATTTACGTCTGCTATTTCCTTTCTTTGCTTCTTCTCCGCTCATTTTCCTTCCACACAAATGAAAATCACTTCTCAGAATGCAGTCGGCGCTACAATCGTAACTATGTGTCATACACCATCTATCACTACAGTACCTATTTGGCAGTAAATGAGTCTGTGCTTTATTTTGGTATAGAATTCTATGATTGAGAGATGAACCAAATGTTGAATATGTTTGGGTTATGGACTGCTGATAAGTCAAAACAATGTGTCAACACAGTTTGGAAACTTGCGATGAGGCTCTTTTGCAATCTCATGACATTACTGCATTAGGCTTAAAGATCAGTGGTTTAATTTGAAAAATATGAACAGATAATAGATTCTAAATTGACAGTGTGATAACAAATGCATGGAAACAATGCCCCTATCTGCTGCTGCTGCAAGGAATACATTGTTGATTGTAAAACAATGTGACACTAAATTGCAGGTACTGACTACATGTGTCATTTCAACTGAAATGAGTGACCTGTAAACCCTGTTACCAGCAAATCAACCAGCATTGAAACCTTAAACCTTGATTAATTGATTCTGACCACATGGGGGCAGTGGAACAAGCTGTAGATACAACATTAAAGTTCGACACTTGAACATGCTAGCTAACAGCTAACAGTCCGCTACATATCCAGGAGCAACACTAGCACTGATCTTAAGTTTTCAGGCCACCAGACGAACCCAAGTCCAATACTGGCTCTTTGTCACAGCAGCCTGCTGAAACTGTAAGGTCATGAGCTGTAAGGCCAAAATGGTGGGTTAAAAGATGCAAAAAAAAGTCTGCAGAGCTGAGGAGAACTGCAGAGTGTGGTGACGATTCTCTGTCAGTTCACCTTTCACATGTTTGATCTGGATGAACCAGAACAGCTATAAGGATTGTACAAATTATACGGTGTATTGCAGACACATGAAAATGTTCAAGACACGTTGTTTGTTTGACATCACCTAATAATTATGTCTTTCCTACATCAAATTTCATGATCTACTTACTAATCCAATCATATTGCAGAGTTTGTCAATACTCTGCATCACCAGAGGGGTGAAGTAATGGACCGTCAGCACCCCGCCGAGGACGGCGCTGTGGACGTTCAAGCGGAGTATTTCTTTTCCAAACTCTGAAGAATCGGAGCAACACACACAGTAAGAGGCTTATGCCTGGGCAGAGGCATTATTAAGATAGAATTGTTAGTGTATAACTTTCACTGTTAAGTGCTGCATTCATTTATCTGACTCCAGATTGTCCACCCTCATCAGTTCAGTGAGCTCGCGCATCACCGGTTAAAGGACCAATACCTGATCAGATAAACTTCGGTTTACTGACTCCGTTATTGTGTGGTGATAGTGTGAGACTCAAAAGAACTGAGGTGATGATCTTTATTGGGCTCTTTATTTCTTCTTCTATCCCTATCTCTTTCCCTCACATATTTACGCCGGGCATCGAGGCAAAGGTCCGAGCACGTGATCGCGAACCTCCTCAAGAAACACGGGACGTTTAAGGGTCTTCATCCATTGTCCTCCTTTGTTTGCCACGTAAGCCACATCACGTGGGCAATCACCATCTTGGCTCTGAGCAGCACACCCTGTGTGTCACTCTGGTGCCATCTTGGTTCTTGCTGACTCATCACTCACGTGGTCAGCCGCCATTTTGTTCTTGCTGACATCACTCATGTGACTATGCGCCATCTTGGTTTCAAGGGGCACGCCCCACGCATCACCTCTCCGCCATCTGGGCTCTTCCTGATACGTCACTCTCGTGACTCCATCGCAATCTTTCTCTCTCTCACACACATAGACATGCACACACACACACACACACACTCACTCCTGTACACATATATATGCACACCCATATGTATATACATGTATAGATATACCCTTGCTGCTGTACCTGTGTTATCTCTAGTTAGTAGTTAACGTGTGTAGATAAAACTTGGATTATAATAGTGTTTATTGCAAAGTGATACTTATCTATGGATGGTTGTTGCTGGTTAATAAATCCTGTTACAATTTAACTTGTCGTTGTCTGTGGTTGTTGTGAATGTACTTGTAAAAACAGCTGGATTCATGACAGCCAGTGCTCGGATTTACCTTTCATTAATATTTTTAGAGACTGTTATTTCCACTTGTTAATTTGGCTATTGGTCCGTGGTGACAGGGTGGTGCCCCGACTTTACATGTATGAAGAATACACCGATCTTGTTTCAATGATTATTCCCTATAATCACTAACCCTTTTTGCCAATAACCAAATTGCCCCTACTAGTGCACAACACCTTGACATATTAATCAATAATAAAAAGCAGAATTGGGAGTAGCCTGAAAACACTTATTTTTCTATTAACCTTCTTTTGTGTCTCCACTTGCCATGCAGGTTCAGTCAAAAACATGTTGTGTCCATGGAAACTGCAGGAGACACGGCACACAATAATAAAAAATACAGTTCCTGCAACAGGATGAGTCTCCAATTGACTTTTCACTGTAACATTTTACTGCTGAATGTCAGGCTTGGTTTTGTACGTTGCAACATTTATTTTTTTGAAGTCATTTTTTTCCAAAGGAAATGTTACCATGATGAGGCAGCGCTCTTTCATGTCAGCATGACGCAGGTTAGCTATTCACCCATCCAGCCAGCGAGCCACCCAAGCAGCATGCCTGCCAGTCGCCCTGACAGCCGCCCTCCCCATCAGCCAGCCAGCGTATCCCAGAGCACCCCAGCGGTGCTCCAGTGACAGCGCTCAGATTTAAACCCAAGCAGGGGCGTTTTGTTTCTGCCCCACTGACTCTTCCTCTAACCCAACTGGGCTTTATCAGCCCGGCACAGGCTGCAGCGAGCTGGAGACGGCACCTGGTGGAGGGAGGGGGAGCTGGAGAGCAACAGCCAGAAATAATGAGAGGGGGAAAAGTGGTGGCAAATAAAAAGACAAAATCTGTGTGATGACAGTGAGGGAGTACAGAGGAAATGGGAACAGAGAGGAGGAGACGAGCGGAAGGAGGGAAGGAAAGAGGAGTGCAGGGGTGTAATGGAGCAACTGGGGAGCTCTTTCACACTTCACTGTGGTCTTGCCCCGCCAGTGACCCTGTCATCACTGTGTGACTATGTGCGTGTGTGTGTGTGTGCGTGTGCGCATGTGTGTGTTACTGCTTCCGACAGGTGTCTGATATTGAATCTTGCTACCTGACACACTGTCGTCTGCCAGGCCGACACAGACACTCACACACTCACTCACTCACACACACAAAGCAGGTCTTTAGATCAGAGATGTTTTTATCCCTGGGTGGGCCGGATGAAAAATGACTTTGCCTCCTGTGGATGAGAGTACATTTGAGTAAGTCCAGTTTATTCAGGAGAGTGGTGGTGGAAGAGTATGTGAATGGTGTATAAGTGAACCGAAAGTCACCTTGACTATTTTTTTTTTCCTTCTTGTTAATTGCTATTGATCAGCCAGGACAGCAGAACTTACAACAGATCAAAGATCCTCGAGCTAAACCTACAGAAACACGGCTGAAGGAGAAATGCTCGGCCTTTCCTGATAAATTCAATTAACCTGAGACTTGAATTAAACATTAATGCACGTTTGCCTGTGATCTGGCGTTAAGCAGTTGTTTCATGACTACCTGAGGGGTCCTGATTACTCTGCATCACCTGTCCTCCTCTCTATACAGTTGGCTGCTCAGTCCTTCCCTGTCACCTTTTCAACACATTCTAGAAACAGTAAGGAAGCTGAGAGGCAGCTTGTGGTTAGTGTGAAAAGACACACATCTGTCCCACCCTTTCACACAGTCAGATGAGGATGTACCGCTAGGGTGGAGACTGAGCCAATACTGGTAGCAGGTACCCAACATTTCCCACAACCATCACACCAAACCAGAAAGCCACATCATCATCTCCAGGTATATTGCAGCATTTCTCCCACAGCAGATGATTGAGCTGCAGTGTAATTTTCATTAAGTCAAACTGTGATACAATATCTCTGTCACCACCCTCTTTCACTATCATAAAAACAAGACACTGATGAAACCTAAGTGACTGTATTGACTGTGTTGATATGTTTATTTAGTATGAGGCTGCCTACATTTCCTTTTGCTCACTGATGACTTTCCTTATGTTCTTTTGACAGCCTTTATGACATTTTTATCGCTTTTTGTATGTACAATTTTAGCACAAACCATATCCAGAAAAAAAAGATGAATCAGAAAAGATGACTCATCCCTGTATCCTCACCTTTCTCCTCCTGTCCTTCCCCATATTGTTCTCCTCATACTTGTACACTTCTTTAAAAGTATTTCTTCACACCTAGGACACTGGGACTTCAGTACACAGCCCTCCGTTCTTTCTTAATTTTGTCCCCCACCATCACCACAGCCCAGCCCCTCTCTGCTCTCCCACCTAACCCTGCCTCCTCACTTCTCTGATCTTGGGCCGCATTACATGCTCTGCAGTCCACATCTCTTCTCCCACACTTTAAGGACTAACACATCCAGCTCTAATTGAAACAAGCCTCATTGACCTCGTCGCACCTTTCACCCCTCTTAAACCTTGTTGACTCTTTTCTACCTCTAACTCTTTTTTGTCTCATTATGTTTCATCTAAAACTTCAAACAAGTTTCTTAAAAGGGGCCTCTGTGTCTCGCTTAGGGTTTTCCAAGCAGCTACTGTCTGTGTGTGACTCCACTAACTGTGCATTTAAAACTTTAAAACACTATCAGAGCATAACATACCACTAGGTTTGACATAACTTATCTGTGCTGTGCTGTGTGTGTGAAGCCATTTACTGATGGAAAGCAGCATGACCTCACATGCATCACACACACTGGCTTTCCTTCTAAAATCCCAATTCTCATGCCTGATGGACAACTGAATCACAAGCTTTGGTCACACTGTCTGTTTTGTTCTGAACTATGGTATTAAAATGTTTAATATAGCCTTGGGCTTGTGACGACAGCTTTGATCCTCAGCGAGGTTTGTCAGGGAGTATTTTCAGACTAGCACAGCCAATCAGTCTTGAAATCAATAAGCATATCATTTCCTTTCTGCTCATGTTCACTGTCTACTTGTCCTTCCCAAAAGTACAGCAAAAAGTATACAATTTTTCTCACTTCTTTTTAAAGAGCTGCTTTTCACAATCTGCAACTCTGCTCTTCCTCCCCCTCTCTGTCTCTGTGCTGCTGTTGCATACCAAGGAGTTCAGGACAGTACGTGCCTCATATCTGCAGCCAAACCCTGGACTGCTGTTCTGCTGCGGTAAAGAGCAGCTCAACTCAATCCCTCTCTGCCAAGGTGATGGTGTTCTGAGTGACTGAATAAATCGCCTTTTAAGAATGATAACAACTAAGGAATACTTCTGAGATGTGTGCCATCTCCACATAAGAACTGATCTGTTCCTCCACGTGCAGAAATGCATCATATTTATGAAAGATAACTGCAGAGCACGAGAGGAAAGAAGGCTCACTATCAGAGTTTCCTTCTCTAAGAGTCGTACGCATCGACAGCAGGCAGGTTCAAGTGTAGATCTGATAGGGCCAGGCGGGAAGCCAGAGCACAGAGATGCTTTTGCCAATCAATGTCATCATGAAAAACACACACACACACACACACACACACACACAGATGGGTCTACATACAGAAATCCTGTATGTGCGGATGAGTAGTGAAATGATTTGTGCTGTTCTAGGTTTTGCAGCCTGGTCTTATCAGAGTTGTCAGGCAGGCAGATCTGCAGCACAGGAGAACGTGGTTTGGGTAGAAAACAGACTTACTGTCAGGATGAGTGTGTCTTTGTGAGAGAGTGTGTAATCTTAAAATACAATGAAAAACTCTCAAAGTGTGTTTGGAAGGAAAAATTGGTCTGCTTTAAATCAGCCACTATTTTGTGCTCACTTTTATCTAATATGTTATGAGCATGTTGAGCACCATTTTGCTATAGGAGATGCCTGTGGCAATCCAATCTCCAAATATTATCAGGATGTGCAAAATGTTCAAAATAACAATTAAAGCTTCTATGTGTGGGATGTGAAAATATCAGACTTTGGGATTCCAGGAGGTATCAAAAAACTGAAAAAGGAAACAATGCATACCAGTATAAATATAATGAGTCCAATGTCTGCACAGCCTGCGTAGCAAAAGCGGCACGTTAGCAGAACAGCAGCAGCTTCACTGTTCTGTCTGTGTCTGCACAGGATGCGTTCAGGCTCAGGATGGAGTGTAGATGACCCATGTTTTTGCAGTACTCAGACTGCAGTAACCAGCGTATTTACACATGTAAAACAGAAGAACACTTTGGGTTTCGGGTTGTGTTTACATAGCCTGTGTAGACAGCTGAACTGACTAAAATATAAGTGTATCTGTCAGATATGTGTGAGACACACAACTGAAAAACATGAATTGACAGACATCGTGTGCAAACACAATGTAAGAGTCATGCACATCTCCAGTCATGCTATACTTATAACTACAAGCACTTATGCCTGTATGTACTGGAACTA
Source organism: Scatophagus argus (assembly GCF_020382885.2). NCBI lineage: Eukaryota > Metazoa > Chordata > Actinopteri > Scatophagidae > Scatophagus > Scatophagus argus. The sequence continues at coordinate 4,068,983 of NC_058501.1, forward strand.
CCAACTTAGTGTGACAAAAACACAGCTATAGGATAGACACATCAGTTATGCTGTTTAAATCACAAAACATGGTACAACACTGCTAAATTCTTCCTAAATGTTCTCAAATCTCAAAAATAAAAATCAAATCTCCTGCTCACAATCTGGTTACTACAACAAAGGGAGCGTAGAGTCAGGCAGCGTGTCGCGGCTGTATAACTCAAACTGTCTCTGGCTCTATCTGTTGTGTGACCTGTACTATATCAAAATACCTTCTGTCTGGGGATTTTGTGATCTTCAAATGACATGAGATAACATTTATATCTCTAAAGGTTAAATCTGAACCAAAAGACAGGACACTGTGCCACCTGACTGAATAGAAACAGGAAGTGCTGACCAATGCACATCGAGGCCGTCCAACTGGACTTCCACCATTTGTTCTATGATGACACTTTCCAAATCACTGAGGAGCATGAGTTTACCGTTTTGATATAAAGGTCCTTGCTCTAATGCAGTATGTCCATTGAAACCACACCACAGTGACATTAAAATGGTCAGGAAATCCTAAAAGAGAAACACATTGTTTCCTGTATACAACAAGTGCGAGCGGCCACCTGTTACCAATGGGTCAAAATCTACTGGATTTCCTTTGATATTAAATATCAAGAGTGATCCAGCCTGCAAACGTACAGACGCTTTTAGGTTGAGGGCACTATTGATCTTTCCTAGTTCATTTAATATATTGATATTCATGTTATTCACTTTCTTTTTACTGTCTCTATCTATATCTCATCTACATCTGTTGGCTACGACTCAGCTGCTCTCTGCAACAGTGCACTCTTCCACTACATATTATTCAAAATTCATTTCATCTCCCATCTATATGTTACAATTTGTGTCTCCAGAGGATTTTTGTGCCTCTAAACTTCTGTCTGGCATTTTGTTTTCAGTTGGTGCTTTACGATTTGTTGATCAAAGAAACTCGACACAAAGGAAAGATTCAACTTAAAGCTATAAAACTATTATTTAAAGAATCCTAACAATTTAGGTCCGAAGAGCCACAGTATATCATATAGGTCCCCCCTCACACGCACACACATAGAACACATAGAACATCCGCTGTCTGGTAAACAGATGCTTTCCATGCATACGGTCCCAGGTGATCTATGACAATGAAGTTCATTGGTGTGAAGGGAAGACGTGGGACGCAGGCTGAAGGAGAGATCCTGCCTGGAAGAATGAAACTGATTAGCTATGTTGGGTGGGGATTGAGAAGCTATTTTACTTCTGTGGTTCTCAGGGGCTGAACGCACAGTTTCATGTCTTTGTGTCTTTAGCAGCACTGGAGAGCTGATGAATGGCCTATTTAACAAAACCTCCCTGATGAACAAAAGTGGAAACGCAAGAATGTGAAAGAACAAAAAAACCAACTAAAAAACCAAACCACTGTATGTTATTCAAACGACCTTGGCTAGTTCAGACCAAATCTGAGGACGTGAACAGCTTAAAAGGTAGCAATCTGTTGTGCTTATTTCATCTCAGTGAATTGGACTGATTTGTAACTAACAGAGTCACGAGTCACTAATGCACAGTATAACACTACCTTACCATGTTGAATTTATCATTGCTATAGGTACACACAATAGGGTCATTAAATACTGAGTGAAAACTACAGTAGAAATTAAGTGTAAAGTGACAACCACTGTAATCACCGTGAAGAAACTGAGAGGGATATGCTGATGTTCACAGCATGTCAAGTTTTAGTCCAGGAGCAGATAAAGAGCATATGGGAGTTGTGTAGTTGGATTCATCCTTAACTCAAAAAAAATCATGGCATGGTTGAGACAAACCTAATTTAGAGCCAGAATTAAGACCACATTCAGTGTTCATCAGTCCACAGAGAGAGATACACTAAAATATACAATACAGCTTTAGTTATTGTAGCTTCACATGCTCACCGACACAGTCAGTGGTTGGAGCTGCAGCAGTGCCTGTGACACACTGCTCTCCGAGGCAATAAAAGTACTTTAAAACCCTGAGTGCCCAGTTGCTGCAATTTTTGTCAGAAATAGCACTCCTCTGAGTCATAACTCAGTCAAACACAGAGACATGATACACATATTTTTAGATTCACACCGACTTACACTTTCTGATGATACCATTATTCGTAATGTCCAACATGATGTCCTTGAATTTCCCTCGGAATCAATAGAGTATCTATCTATCTATCTATGAATAAACATTCAGAAATTTTTCTTTAAATCTCCAGAAGTTGCCTAAGAATCTTTACATTTTTGGGGTTTACTCAGAGAGCAAACAGACCTTTTTCTGACCTCAAATTTTTAATAAAAATGCTTTGAATGAAAAAGATTGATTACCATAATGGAATCCAACTGGGCAACAGTACGAACCAGAACAGATGAACAGAGTCAGAATCAAGTTCAAGTTCTAACAATACAGAGCCCTATTAATCAACAGTAATAGTGAGAACTGACAATTCACAAACCCTGCATAGCACATCTGTCCAAATGTGACTGGATGTTAGCAGTGACATCACTGGGGACTACATGACTACAGTATTGGACCAATACCCATTGATTCTCCATCAATTTCTTTCAAAGAACACCATTCTGCATACAGTCAGTATATGAACTTTTCTGTAATATAGATCCCACTGAATTGTTTTCATTCAGCTTTTTGAATTACAGACCAATTACTTGTTAAGGGTGTCTTTGGAAGATCAGTTCGATGCTGTCTGTTGTAAGGCCATGACTTGCTGCCTGTGTGAGTGGAGACAGCAGAGAGAGTTGCACCAATAACACCGACCATCTGCTGGATACCAAAGAGGACTGTCTGCACACCTACGTCCAGCTCTCTGAGTCTCTCTCCTTCTCTCTTAGGATCTATTTGTCTTTCACTGTCTGTACTACTCCTTCTATATCTAATATCTTTGCCTGCGTCTGTTTTCTCTCGCTGTGTGGCTCCTTCTCTCCTTCCATCTTCCCCTTGTCTAGCTGCTAATGTTTTTTTTTCTTAACCTGCCCCTCTCACTGTTCGAGGCCAGCCAAAAACAGGGTGCGGCTGGGTTTGGGAAAGGAAAGGCTGAGTATAAAATAGAGGAATGTACTGTTTGTACACTTACATGAGGTGTTTCACTCCTTACATGTTTTCTACTGGTTTTTGTGTTAAAATATTGAACCTTTGAGCTGTATTCTGTGCCATTAGCTGTGTCTGTGTGTGTGTGATCCGACTAGTGTGTGATCTTGTTGTTTTTTGCTTACTGAGCACACCTGACAACACAGACACACCTATTACCACAATAAACCCATTGTGCGGTACGTTGCGGTTTGTATGCAATTACGTCTGAGTATGTGCATACATGTGCATGTGTGTGTGAGAAAATATTTTCTGAGGGTCTGATTACAGACTGATAGTGACTCCTGTCAACTCGTCAGAAGACAACAGGACAAGGGTAGGAGGAAGAGGCAGGGATTTTATCTGTGTGTGTGGGGTGTAAGGAGGGGTGGCAGGCTGTTCAATGAAATAAGAGATCAAAACAACCACAAAGACTTCCACAGTTCTCAAATTTAATCTACAGTCTCCAAGTCTCCGTCCTCTTCCTAGTATTTCAGGAGAGTATTTTGGAGAGTCTTATATCTGACGTTAGTCTACAACGTTCTGCGTGTTTTACAACTTAAGTGCGCTTTTTTTTTTTCAATTTTCTTGAAGTCACTCTTCCCCTTAGTTAGTACATACTGCATGCATCAACTTGAAAATATAGAATAAATTTGACCATTCCTATTTAAGAAGCTGACTAAAGTTGGGTATTAACAAGACTTAACTCTATAGTCATGCTAGCAGCTCTGTGAGGGTGCGGGCTAAATGCTAACAAGCTCACAATAATAAAAGGTATACTATGCAGGAGTTTCCCAAAAAAAATACTTAAGACCCACTAGAAATGTGTCTCTGTCTGCATTTTCTTATTTTCTTATTTTGCTGCGTTCAGGGCAAGTCTAAGAGACAACAGACATTTGCTCAGAGTAAAGTTGCTGTTATATCTTGGTTAAGTCTCTTGCTTTAGGAGCCCAGCATTACAAAGCTGGGGTACATAGCCACAAGGAGAAACTCTAAATCAAAGTGACTTAGAGTAAATTATAATATTTATTACATGATGAAGTGTGTATTTATTTTAACACTGTATCTCGACTGTATCCGTCACAAATCCTCCTATAATAGCTAAGTGCCATTTGAATTATGCTTTGACAACTGCTAATTAAAGAAAGCACTGCTGCAAATGAAGGGGTGGAGGTCGGGAGAAGAGTTGGGAAGAAAAGGAGAATTTGATTTGTTGATCCCCCTATGATATGTTCAGTGGTGCTGTAACAAAATGACATAAAATTACACTTATTTAACTATTTGTTTTTGGATTGTATTTAAGATTAGGTGTGTTGATTTATTGGGTTTTTTCTTTCCATATTAACAGATATATTGCTTACCCGGGCACACACATATATCTACTTGCACACATTATTGTATCTTACAAGTTAATTGTGCACTAGCTGATCAGTTTATTCAACAAAAACTCTTCACATTCATTCATAAATACATTGTGGCAGCAACACACCAAAGGATAGATGTGTTTTACATGTTAGTATGCAGAAGAACTCATGCATACACATGTGTGGGCACACACACACACACATTAAGGACTGTTCATTCGTGAAAAATCAATGTTAGAATGCAATTTGTCGGGTGGTCATATTGATCAGTCTTATCAAGTTAAATGAAATTGCATCACTCTGTATCAAATTGGTATCACATCTGCAGTTGTAAAGATTACAAGCCTGTAATCAAACTGTGCAACACTATTGAATAATAGTTTACTTGCAAAGATTTGTGGCAGTGATTCGTTTAGTGTTGTGTTAAAACTCCTGACAAGGAGATAGCAGTGTGGTTATCTGTCTCCTTCAGTCCAACATAACAACGTGGGCAATGGACGATTATTTTCATTATCAATTAATCTGAAGATTGCTTTCACAATTGTTGAGGCAAAAAAAAAATGTTAAAAAAAACATTCATCAGATTTTCCAGTGCCCCAATGTGACATTTTTTAAAATGTTTCTTTTGTCCAACCAACAGTCCAAAACCCAGAGATTTACTATAATAAATGACAAGGAAAATCACTTGTATTTCATGATGATGACAATGGTGTTGTCACCACACTCTGGACTTCATCTCTCTTGATGTGTTTAACTAGCAAGGAGACAGTCTTAAAGCTAAGAATTAAAGCTGCTAACATTAGCTGCTAATGAACTCCTACTTTTTGAATTGAAACACTCCTCACTGAAGAGAAAAAACTTGTTAGGAGAGGTAGCTACTGCGTCTGTCTAGTGTGTTTATTCAAAATGAAACACCTCCATACTTGTTAGTGCACCTTGAGGTCTTTTGAACATCATTTTGTATTTCATTAGATACTGCAAGTAGGAGTCTTTCTACAACTTTATTCATCTATCATGACTGCTTACATCGCCCAAATGCTATCTACAGTCTTTAACTGTAGCGCCTTTGTCATGGTTGAATATACAGAGCTCCAATCGTCTTGTCAGTGGGTTTAGTGAAGCAGCAATATCTTTTTAATACAACATAATGTTGAAGTTATTCGTCACAGAACAATTTTCAGTCATTCTATTTTGACAGTGTAACACTGTTTTACATGCCATAACTGTAATTGAATAGAGTCATTTAACAGTTGACTTGGGAAATAATTTAAAATGTGCACCAGATTGCAGGCACATACACACTCATGCTTACAAAATGAATGTACATCCAACAAATCCGTAAAAATACTTCAGTATTTCAAGTGGATTCCTACCCTCACCGAATCTGGCCGCTACTTTAACACACCGCACTGTCATGGTGCCAGGGACACACTTACAGTATAACACACACACAAGTCTACGCACACACACACACACCGCCTCTAACATAATGAAGGTCGGGTTTCTCATCAGTGTCCTCTCTGAGTGAGAAGACTACAGTGACAACACATACAGCGTGGACACACTGTTCTGTCTGTACAGCTGGAGGGACAAAGCTCGCCAGTGTGTCACTGCGGGGAAACAGGCTGTCAGCAATAAAGGAAGGGCCAGCAGTTACAGCGTTATGCTGTGAGTGAATGACATAATAAATCGATAGATGAATAAATAATTGTTAAATCATGATACCATGATCACATTTTTAGAAAACTATTCAGGTCACCAAAACTATGTTGCAGAGAAGTACAGTTTTAAAAATCACTGCCTTAAAGACGAGCAGGTGAAGACCTCCCGCAGTGAAATGTCTCACCACTCAAACATCGACCAAGTAAGAATTCCTGTGAAATGGGTGCTATTTCAGAATTTTAGACTCAATTCAAGGATGACGGTTCACTCAGTGCACCACTTTGGTCCAGCCTGAAGGATCTCAACAAACATTTGATGGTTTGACGGTTTTCCACAACATTTTGGTTGCAAGTTAATTCACTACAAATAATGCAGTCTAACACAACAGTCCAGCAGCAAGTGCTGTCTCTATGAAGGACATAATGTTCAGGTTTTGTTGAAACTATTTCAAGAGGTGTTGATTCAACTTATAACCTGCTATATATACAAAAAACTTTCAGTAAGAGGAAATCTGAGGGTTTTTCTCAACAAGGAATCAGGTTCAAAATGGAACTGACTATTGAAAGCCCAGCTATAGTCAGAAAAACAGCTCTTTCAGAACTGTAGAAAAACTTTCTCACATATGGAGAAAGAGGATAACAAAAGCTGGCATAATCACCCATTCATTTGCATTGTGAAATAAAAGCCAACTCTAGATACTCTTGTGGGCACTGTATCTGTACTGCAGAATTTCAACTGTAACACATTTATGAGTTTGTTTAATTTGCTGTGGTCTTTTGATTCACTCCCATGTGGTTTATTGATCAGCTAGAGTTGAATTTTTAATGGCGGTTCTAACCTGGAGGCAACCTATTACACATTTCGCTTTGCCAGGCGTCTGATAAACTCAGGAATTTGGATCTTGCGTCCCTCAGCAGCCCTGACAACACCCTGCTCAGCACTGTTATCATTTCTCATTCAAAACAATGACATGCCGTTAGCTGCAGGCTAGCAGCACTGAAATGACCTAACTAAGGTGTCAAAGCACACACTTTTTTCACATCTTGGGCTGGGAAAGGAAATCAGAAACAGGCTAAAATCCAAAATGTCACACTATCCCTTTAAGCAAAAAATGTCAGAGGCACATCTCAGAAAAATCACAAATCCTAAGTGAATGGCTGCTTGAAAATATCAGTCAAACCCTTTAATCAGCAACACTATGCCCGCTGAACCTGGCTAAATTGCATTAAGGTTAAAGACAAAGACAATGCCTTCTTGTTCATGCAGTACTGCTGTCTGTCTGAAAGGTTTTGTATTCTGATGCCGGTGGAATTTTAGGCACCTTTTTGCATTCAGTTTCAGCACACCATCTCTTCATGACATGCAACTCCTCTTTGCCATTTGGCCTCTGTGATACATTGTGTTGGACTAATGCGCAGCAAAACCTTTGAACAAGAATTTGAACATGAAAGCTTCTAGGGAAACTCCTATTCTCAAAAATCACTGTCTGTATAAACTTTGCGTCTTTTCACACACGAGAAGCCGAACAAAACCAAAGCAGCATCTGGGTACGTAGCCGTAAGCTGACTCTTCTGCAACATTTCAAGTTTAAATTGAGTTTTGAATGCTTTGCTGGAGAAAATACCAAAGAGGTCCCCAAAGTTACAGCTGGGCTTTTATCCCGGTGAGCTGTGTCACAGTTCGACTTAAGGTCGCATAGTTCGGGCTTTGTGATGCTGGAGGAAAATAGAGGCCTCACTCTAGAGGACAGGAATATGTAATTTTCAACAACAATCCATTACCTGAAAATGCTCTTCCTGTGAGAAACAGCAATCAATCACCCACTATATCATCACACCTGCAACAGTCTCAGGTAAACACACACACACTCATACACAGGTAACATAACACAACAGCAGAGAGACATTTTACATTGTTCTGAGCCCACAGGTCAGCGCAGCTCCATTGTATGAATTATATTTATTGTGTTCAACACACTCATACAGCTAGTTGGTGTTGCACCTGTGTCAAAAAAAACCGCTGTAAAGAGAACCAGAGCAACACATTAGCAGTCTGACATTATCAGCCAATGTCAGCTTATCACAGATGTGGGTATCACTGAGCATGTTGCATGCAAAAAGACATATGTACTTTACTCAACTGAAGTTCTGATAGTTTCTAGACTGTCTAGTTATTTAAAGTCATTGTCATTCTGTTAAAGAAAGAAAGAGGCTTTGTGCACAGTAGTGTTGGTAACAGAGATCTTCTTCTCATTCTTCAGTTTAAATCTAATTTACTTGAATTTATTTTTAGTGGATTTTTAGGCTGAATACTATTTAAAAGCTAAGGTGGCTACTATACATATTACATATATAACCAATGTAAAGAGCAAATGTAAAACGTATGTGATATTTCACAGCGTTAACGTGAACTTGGTCTCTGGTGGACGAACTACAGAACAACAATACTGTTTATAAATTATCCAAGATATATCCTTATTACAAATGTTTTGAATTACTAATTGGCTGACATCAACACATATATATATGGTGGGCTAATAACATCCACTGATCAGTCTAGATTTCCTATCATTAATTTCCTTATTTTTTTTGTTCTACTTGCTATGTTCTACTTTGCTTTATTACTCCCTTCGCTTATGCGTGCCTTTATCGCAAAATGCATGTTTATACTCTGTTTATGTAAACAATGGAGAGAGAGGGGCAGAGCATGCAACAAAGGTAACAAAGGCAACAAATCCCAAATCTGGTGGCTCATATTAACCATAAGTCACAGACAAACACAAACACAAACACAAACACAAGACGATAAATCTGAAAACAGAAAATAGTGGCCCTTCCATCTGGCTTCACAGGACAACACTAACCTGACAGTCCACCAGAGGACACACCTGGATCATGATGTAGCAGTACACCAATTTCACCTGAGCTTCATTACCTGCAGTGGGACTGTATGTCAAACCAGGTTGAATCATTGGCTTTCAGACTGTGGCCACAGACAATACTCGTTTCTGATTGGTTTGCAACAGAAACTGAACATGGTAGTCTTGGTAGTCAGCGTTTCCAAATAGTGTTATTGTTGGCACCACTGTTGAAAAGACAACTGGATTACTTATCGTTTTTTTATACTATCAACAACAGAGGATTAATCATGAATTTGCATGAAAGCTGATCAAAATGGTTCCAGGCTGCCGGCCTGACTAGATCATAAGTCAGCCTTCATTTTCATGGGAGATTTTGTGCCCAGTGGCACACAGAAACACACTGCATAGTCAAATGCAGATGTTGTCATTATTCTATAGCCATTCAATGTGAAGTTATTTCCTTGTTGCTTCCTTCCTTCATCTGTCGTTCTCATGAAACCTTATGTTGTAGTATTAGTTTTTGAAGGAAGAAAACTGTTAGCAGTTAGCAGTGGGCAGGTTGGTGTCTTCCTGAATTTGTTTCGTTGCAGTTGACTTGAGAGTTGTGCACACAGCGCTGCTATGTTACTCTGACCAACATCCACAAGAGAGAAGAAATCTCATCTATAATGAGTCAAAGCAGGTTATGCAATCTAATGTTATGTAACACGTCACAATACTTTGGTACAAAACCTTGTTTCGATCCGCTTCTGTTTGTCCTATTAAAGTTAATGCAATACCCTGTTAATAAAAAAACAACCATACCCTGTAAGTGTTTCACATTAAAAGCCCCCTAGTGTTTCGGTGGACTGAAACCACTCGCACTTGAAACATAGTTAGTGCCATATTTTCTCAAGCTGTACCAGACTGAAGCCTTTTATTGATAATACTGATGTTAAAGTGTAGAAGAAGAAAAGTTGAGTTGGCTGTTGTGAGAAATTAAAACATGATGTGTCACTAATTTGTCTCGATTGTTGCGATGCTACACTCTCATTCACGCACTCTCATTATGTTCCACTTGAGAGCAGCTGAGTCATGTGCGACACCTAGTATTCATTTTTTTCCGTTCAGTGTTTAGCTTAATTTCAAATCGATATGAAAATATTTAAACAGGGCCAACCATTGTCAGTAGTAATGGTGTGATCATGTTCAGCTATAGAACCGTTAAGTAGCTCACTCACTGTAAGGCTTTTATTTACCTCTGGTGCTGTAACAGCCACAGTGCTGATGATCACTTAGCTGCCATAGATTATAAAAATCCTTCATATAGCGAGATTCTTTATATTCACCAGATCTGCCTCTCAGCTCTATACAGACTGAATCTGAATCCTCTCTCAAAGTGAACTGAACTATGACCCAAAGCACTCAACAAAGCATGCACGCACACACACACACACACACACACACACAGTAAGGGTCATATGAACACCCTGCAATACACAGATATCACACATGCAAGCAGCACAAGTTTTCTCTTCAGTCTAGACATGTGGGCAGAATAATGACAGAGGAAGGCAGAGGGAAGGTGACAGAGTGAGAAAAAGAGGGACTGAGACAGAGCCAGAGATAATGAGAATAAAAAAAGGAGTGAGAGTGGCAAACAGAGAGGCAGGGAGCGATGAGCAGACAGAGGTGGGTGGAAATGGACTCAAAGGGTTGAAAGTGCAGTTCTCACAGACACTGTGACCTACGGCTATCGGGAAGGAAGATACTGAAACGTGTGTGTTGTGTGCATTAATGTGGACTTGATAAAATCAAAAATAACTTACACCTACAACTTGTGAATTCACCTATATGTTGGCTTTTTGGCTTTAAATGAACTTAGAACTCTCCAAGCCTGAAGGTTAAAATGAAAAAGCTAAATTCAAATAGCTCTTTATGAAATGATGCACCAAAGGACTGCTCAGCATGCGAGGAAGCTTACATCCAGCAGATCATAGACTGACAAACAGAAGCTACACTTCTGAAAAATACTTGGGTGTTTGGAACATATGAGTCAAAGATAAACGACAGAAAAGTAGATTTACAAAAGACGTTCAATGTTTTTATCTCATATTTTGTAATATTTGTCAACCTAATTTCTTAATTTTTTTTCTTGCTTCTTGATGTGTGATGAGCAAGGGGCAGCAACAACATGCAATCAGCTGAGGCATCTGTCAAGCAAGCAAATCAAGCCTCAAAATGTCCCTGTCTTTTTTGCTATCAAGACTCCAATAAAATGGTAAAATAAACAATTTCTTTTCTTTTTCTTTTCAGAGAGAAGTTGAGACTTTCGGATTAGAACTTTTTAACAGTCATTAGAAGAACTGCAGCTTAAGTGATTCTGCCACTCAGCTGTCTTTGGAGGCTGACTCTTACCCCTCACAGACAGATGGACGGATGAGACAATCAGACAGAGAATCAGCCAAATACAGTCAGCTTGACAGTCAGACAGTGAGAGGTGTATATGTTCACTCAGTTGGAGAAACATTTTTGACATTTAATAGATGTTGATATGACAGTTTCACCCTCACTGAAGAGCTGTGTAACCATGGCATCGAAATGATTAGGTATTGTTTGTTGTCATCTGCACTTCTCCTCTCTGATTAAAGTTCAAAGCAGCCTGTCTGTGACCGATCTGTGATCAACTAGACTGTAATTCTTAAACTCCCACATGAAGACAAAGTTACGCAGATGAGATGGAGGTCCACTGATTTAACGTGACATGACTGCATAGAAAATACGCCGAAAGAGAAAGAGAAGGAGAAAAGTGAAAATTTGCTCCCAGATGAAAGCCAGCTTATAGCTTGTACGCACAATTTAACCCAGCTTATCTCTGCAGGCTTTGCATCTCTCCGACATCCCCCCTACACACACACACACACACACAACATTACACTACAGTCCTATTTACATGAAATACCACAACAGGTTCTGGTTTTGGGTAATGTTAAAATCATTTCTACATCTGACTGCCCTCGAGCATGGAAAGTAAAGCAATAGTAGTCTGTTTTGGAAGGGAGATAAGGGTGAGAGACAGAGTGAGAAAGGGAGAGATGGGTGGGGGGGGCAGAGAGGACAACATAGTGCTGCATTGCAGTAGCAGAACCAACAAATGTTACTACTTTGTGAAGCTGGGCCCTGTTTACTGTGACGATCCTATCTGAGAGTTATCTAAAGGTCCCTTCCCTCTGAAGATAATCATGTATGACCCAGTGGAGGAAGAAGGACACTTGGCTGGACACATTATGGCCTCTTTATCAGCCTGCAAGTCTGCTGTCGTATCTCAACGTCATTTATCTTTCCCTTCACTCTGGAGGATAATAATGCACGAGCAAAAGGGGGACGAGGAGACGAGTGTTTATGTGCTTTATGGGCTATCTGTCGCTCTAAGCACCGTGTTGCTTTCAACGGCGATGAAATGTGTTTTAATCTCGTCAGAGGCAATTTGAGCGTTGGAGGTGGTAATGATAATTTTATTTGTATCGTCCACAAACTTTACAGAGCACTGGAGGGGGGCGAGGACGCAGTCTCAAGGTGAGATGAGTAAAAGCTGGTGAGAAATAAAGACAAGAATTTTATATTACATCAAGCACCTATAATATTTAAGAGGATACACTGAGAAAAGTCTATACTGGAGTCTCCAGCTTGAATTTGGGCAGCCACTGACCCTTTATTTGATTCATATTCCTGCATTCTGCAGGGAGATGTTGTTTACTACCACATAGAGAGAAAAAGGGCATCACTGACAGCTATTTTAAAAAGAAAAAAATCATAAGTATTCTCTCTAATCCTGACTTACTTGCTGCATTGCTGAGAGACAGGAACGGAGGGAGACAGACAGAGACAGGGAGGGAGATGGAGACAAGGGCAAAGCTGTGGGGACACTGCTGCATCCAGCCTGCCAGCCAAGCAGTCAGTCAGTCAGTCAGCCAGCCAGCCAGTACAGACAGACAGACAGTCAGTAGTCAGGCTATGACTGTCAGTCAGTGTTGCTGCTGCAGAGTGGCGCAGTGCCACACTCTCTCTTTCTCTGTGTCTGTGCTGTTCTCTCAGTGCTCGCTCTCTCTTTCCTCTCCTCACCATCCATCCCTCGTCTGGAGCCGTCTGTGACTAACTCTCTTCATCCCCTTGTTCCTTTTTAAAACTCCCCACTGCTTTCCTTTTCTACGCTCATGTCCTTCATCCTTTTGTTTCCTATCCCATCTTCAACTCCTCACATCTCCCCCTCCCTTTTCCACATCTGTCCTGCACTCCTCCTTATCTCTTTAGATCTACTCTCATCTCATCTTCTTGCTTCATTTTGCTATTCTGTCATTGTCATCCTCGCCATTTCTCTCAGAGCTCCTCATGTCCTCCTGTCCCATTTGCTTCTCCTGTCCAACACCCTTACATACCACTGCAGTTCATATTTATCTATCTCACTTGATACTCAGTATATCAAGTTGTTATTTCAGTAGGTCCACATACAACAACCAGACACGAGTCTCATCTGGGCCTTTTGCCTTTATTGCAATTTTTGCTGTGCCATTTTTCTGGCTTTGGCATAGAGATACAAGGTGGGAGGAGCTATTCTGGGTGCATCTGGTTCCAGACTTGAAAGTTTCATTTATTTTACCCATGAACAATTTTTGGGTGACTCATAGCTGGAGCACTTCCAGGCTTGGATGGATATGAAACTCTGCCGGCTTAAGCATTAGTACAAAAGATGAATAAGCATTTTGGAAAGTATGTGCTGTCCCATTCCAAATCCCACCTACAGAGCTCTGAGTGGTTGGTTGTTTGTCCATAAAAAATAAATGGATACAACACCAGATCTGAATCTTGGGCTATGGCTAACAATTCTATTCAATAGAAATTAATTTCTATTTTTTGATCAAGCAATTCTTTAATCTTTGAAAGGTCAGAAAACATTTAAAATGTCAATCAGTTTCACAGAGTCCAAAGTTAGCCACAGAATGACCTGTGCTTAGTCTGGTTAAAAGACGGAGAAAAGCACTAAATACAATGTAAAATTCAGAGAATATTTGGCATTTTGGCTTGATGCATTATGAATCAGTTATCAAAATTGTTTAGAACAATGCTACAACCATTGACTAATGGATTCTAATGGAATTGGAAAGCTGGAAAGCTGCACAGCCTGGTGGTGTTTCTACAGCCGAGGAAGCAACAGTGTCAACCTATTTTGCCACTAGCTAGTAAGAACTAACTGGTGCTAAATCAAACAATTCTCTAAAACATGCAAAGTTAAACTACGAGCTACAGCTAGTCTACAATGTGTATGGGGTGCCTAGTGATGTAGCCTGCCTCCAAACGTCCAGATCAGCCACTCACAAAATGCAGTTGCATGGGATTCAATCTGTAGTGGGCGGTCACCATACATATTTATAACATAAAATGTAAAATTCAAATACTAAAATGTCAAGATCTGAACCTGAATTGATCAGTAACACTACTAAACATCTATTCAAATTGATTTTCAAAAGGAACAAGTCGTTTAGTTCCTCTTCAAATCACTACAAATAAAATAAAGGTGTGGGTGATGTGATTCACATGTCTGGAAACAGGCTACCTTTGCTGTTCTCTCCTTCCTCCTTTGTCTCATTCCTGCCAAATTCTCTCTTCCCTCCTTTGTCTCATCATCTTCCTCCTCTATATCCCCTTCTTCGCATCTCAACACATTACTTTCATCTCATCACATCTCCACTACTCTCTTATTCTACTTCACATTTTTTTCTTCTGAGAAACTCCCCATTTGCCCTCTCGTCCGTCATACGTGGTTATTCTGTCCTCTCTCCCTCTCTCCACATCTTTCCTTTCCACTTTTTTTCCCCTTATGTCCCTTCTGCAAAATTCTCCTCCGCCCCTACTCTTTAGAAAGCCGCTCTCATCTCGTCTGCTGAAACACTCTCGTCTCTCCTCTCCTTCTCCCAGGGCAGGGATCAACCACAGCCCATTTCACACATGGCAGAGTATGCTGTATGCCTGTGATGTATGTATGCTGCTAGAGGTGGCGCTACTCATGGCTAGCAATGGAGATAGCATAATGAGCAAGAATCCTTATGTGTGTGTATGAAAGAGAGAGTGTGCGTGTGTGTGTGTGTAAATGATGAGCAACAGAGCTGACCGAAGACTATCTGAATTTCAATTCACTATGCCAAATAAAGGCATTGAGATTCCACTCATACATTCAGAAATATTCTCAGCGAAAAAACATTCAGGAATTCTTTTTCTCTTCCCTCTGAGTTGAAACATCAGACAGAGCAGGCAGCTATCGATATGCTCATTTACTTCATGCTGGCAAAAGAGCGTAAAAGTAAGTAAGGTATCATAAACCTAAAAGAGAGAAAATAAAAAGAAAAGGAAAGGGAAGTGAGGGAGAGAAAACATTGTATTTCTTATAGAGGGCAGGGGGTGAAGCCACAGTGGGAGAGATGGGTTACACTGCTCAATCATACATGAATCAAATGGATCAGTTCTGCTACAGCGTGGAAAAATACCTTGGTACCTGTGTACGGCAGCAAGTTCGCCAGCTGAAAAAGTGTATGTGTCTGTAAAATGGGTGGCTGTGTGTGTTTGAGAGTGTACGCGGTTGGTGTGGAACTTTAAGATTGATCTGTTCCACTGTCGAGGGCAAAGACAAAGTCTTTGTGCTGCTGCCTAACAACACAGTGAGAGAGGCGAGCAGTGATTCGACAGCGGCGAGAATTCACTCAGGTCTTTTTACAGAGGAGGAGTCCTTGAACTTGAGCTCATCTGTACGCTGCACCATCTAACTACACCAGCTGAAAAGACTGAATATCTGCTGGCTGCTGTCCTGAACTATGTGTCAAGACCAAAACTGGTCATGACACATAGTTCAGTATAGTATACACACTATATTGTGTGCTGCAAGTGTACAACTCATATGAGGTGTGTACTGGCATAGATGAAGATGTCTCAGAAACCACTGGTAGGTGATTATTTATCCTTTTCAGATAGCTGAAGCACAATCAGTTATGTAGCTGGATTGCGTTTCTCAGAAACCATTTGTAGTCTTTCCAGCACAGCTCTAATAAACAGTGACTGAGAAGGCAGATTTAAATATATGAGCAACACAGACGGGCCTGTCTGTGCTCTGAAGATACTAAGGGTGTGATCACAGCAGTAGGTTCACATTGGCCCACTACCAGGAAAACCTAGGATTGTAAACAAAAACACACAGGCTGACAAACAACATGTTTACCGTGGTGTTATATCATAGCAATTTAACAGCCAGTAGGGTTGGAAGTAATGGCTGACATTAATATCATCATCTTATTAAGAAGGTTTTTTATGACAGACAAAACAACATTTCAAATGTTTTCATTTCCCGTGTTTACCTAATTAAATTGATGAGTTTCAGTGTTGCACAGCCTAATGAAAGCTTACAGTACAGTACAAGGCAGATACTTTTTAATACTTGTTTTACAATAGTTCTTTACTGAATACTGAATCCTCGTATTATCTGAAAAATCTCTGCGGCCTCAGATGAGTGATAAAACCGTGACACCACTCACATTTTGTTTATTGGATTTTCTTTTCCATTCAGCTTGGATGGAAACCCAATTAAATCAGAGTCCACCAGCGCACAGAGGAGTCTTGGCATGTGAAGAGGAGCTGTAGGAAAAGAGGCCACCGGGCGGACAGGAAGAGCCAAGGTACGAGGACGAAGCGGGCCGAGTATCTTGAGCGGCACAGTTGCTCTTCAGGGCCCAGTGAGCCGCCATCTGTCCCAAGGCTGGGGAGGCCAGGCCAGGAGACAAGCTCCCCTGACAGCATGTTACCGCCATATGCTGCTGGAGCATGTACACGCACAAGATGGCATGGCTGAGAATGGCATGGGATGGTATGGTCTGGACTGCACCAAGCTGAGCTGACCTTATCTTTACAGGACAGAAAATGCCACTGAAGAGACGAGCACTCTGCTTGATCTATGCTGGTGCCCGCACTACCCTGGACCACAAACAATATCTACGTTTAAATACTGTCATACCAAGTATAAATGTACTGACTGACACATTATAAGGGCTGTAACTCAATCTATGGCCTAAGTGCAACATGCTCAACAGTTTAGGCTCACGGTGGGCAGTGCAGCAACAGTTTTCTGCCCAAAGTCTATGTTGATTTAAGAGAAGAATTGTCTGGTCTTATGAGACAAAAAAAGAACTTTCAGCACTGAGTATACACACAAAAAACTAAGATAGAGGTAAATAGAGGTAGATACTGCCGGATATATTACCTGGCTACTAATTCACACAATGAAGCATGTCCACACTTGAAGGACATAAACAAAAACATCCTGTTCCGGAGTGCATATAGACAGCCAAGATTTAGCTTTCAGTACAGCAGCAACAACCAAGATACAGGCCATCAAAGCCCAGATCTCCTCTAAACACAATTGTGGAAGGAAAGCTGATGTTTAAGATGAAAAGACTGACAAACAATAAAAAACAAAAGACAGCACATGAACATATTCTCAAGACAGGTAGATCTGACTGGGCGGGCAGGCCAGGAACAGACAGGAGGGCAGACAGCTAACAGAGAGAGACGAGAAACAGACAGATACAGAGAGACAGATGGACATGCCGACAGCTAGACTGGATGGAGAGTTTTCGAGTGAGGTGGACAAACAGGGAGGCGACTGCCAGGTAACCAGACTGCAGGTCTTATGATCCACTCACGTCACACTCAGTGTGAGACAGGAAGACCGTCGCCTTCCTGCTCGGCAGCTCCACCACTGTGGACATACACCCAAAAAACAAATTTCTCTCTCTCACCCTTTCTATTATCAGTGTGCTTTTTTCACTTATTTAAATGACAACACATTCGCAGCAATCAAATGCATCTCCTCCTTTTATTTTAATTTCATTCATCTTACCTATGTACCATGAATTTTAGTATGTATGCACTATATATCACCCTGCTTCTTTTCATTATTCCACCAGTGCAGATGCACCAAGAAAGCACTGCATCGGCAGAGGTAAAGAGAAGACCACTATGTTAACATGGATGCCAACAATGTCAGTCATGGGGGGCATCTAGATGGAATATACTGGAATAGTGGAAAAGTTCATAACTTTTGAGGCTTTCGTTGTTCCTCCCTTTATATTTCTCCCTGAAAAAAGGCAGGAATGTATTCATTCCAGACAACAACAGAGACACAACAAATCAGCTCTGCAAATGTTTTTAACGGGCTGGAAACACATTTGATACTATTGTTAGTATCACAATGCATTTTAGTGGCAAACAGTGAATGCACCATTTAAAAGCATTCCTCTGATGGCCAGTAGACTGGCTTCAAAAAAGTTCAACGATCTTGAAATACCATAAAACCATTATGTGTCTTCCAGGCAGTTTTTTAGAAACACTGATGTATTTATGAAACACTAAACACAGAATATGTAATTTCTAACACTAGGGGGGTCTCTCAAACTAAAAAACAAAATATGCAATTTGGGATTATGGAAGTTTCCGTGTTCATTGTTTAACAACCACCACTTCCGATGAAGATCTATCCGTTGTAATGTTTTATGTTTAGCCATGTTCACCGACTTCCTTCCTCACTCTCCGGCTCTCTCCTGGAAATTACAGCCCCAGGCGACTAAATGAAACACACAGTTAGACTGTCTAATATTTTGTATTTTTTGAGATTTGAACATTGTTGGAAACCTCTGGGATAATGTAAGTACACAACTCAACAAAATATATAACAAGGATCTAGTCATTTTTAGACATTCTGAATCTCAAATTTAGTCCAAATCCTGAGTCCTGTATGAAAAGTGATGTGTGACAGATGGAAGGACAAATGGAACCAAATCCCAATCCCGTGCAGAGAGAATGTGAATAAGCTCCCATCTGCTGGGATGAAGTGACTAAACATACCTAACAAAGTGCACTAGTTAATGGCCATGCCTCGTCCACAGGTTTACCACACGCTGATGCCATGTCACATCTGACACGTCTGGTTGATGCAGCAGACAGAGACTTGCATTTTAATATGCAAACGCTTCTAATACATCTGAAGCAAAATGACTGGAAGACCACATTTAAACTTACTCAACAAGTTTGACTACGTTGCTGATCATCACAATTCCTTCACAAGATTGAAAGAAGCAGAAAAAACAAAGAAAACTTGCCATTTCCCATCAGCTGTTACAATTTGATGTATCATGATTTACATAATAATACTTGGATGCAAACCCGGCTACAGAGACAAAGAAACAGACTGAGAGCTAAACAGAAAGATAAGAAGGGAAAAAGAAACTGGAAAACAAAGACAAAGTCAGATGGTGTGTGTGTGTGTGTGTGTGTGTGTGTGTGTGTGTGTGAGGGATATTTCCAGAACTTGTTGTATAGTGCAGACAGAGATGTACACTCGCTGCTCCATGCGACAGATCGGCTTTCATAGGCCATGGGATTTTATAGTGCACACGTCGCTGAAGAGCACACCCCCCTGGTGGCACTAAGCTCATTTCAGCCTCACTGACAGATTTATGCCATTTCCATCACCTCATGTGTCTGAATGTGTGTGTGGTGTTCAACTTGACGCCCCAGAAAGTACTGTCACAGTTGGCCAGGTGCCAGCTTCAGAACAGTTGGCAAGACAAGACTGCAGTGCTCTGCACAAACCGGTGGCATTACACACACACACACACACAATGCAGAGGTGATAAGATTCTTGCTAAAGCATAGATGTTTCCTCAGCACAGAAGTGAGTTTGTGGTGCCATAATTTTCAGGTCTGAGCTACGATCCGGTGAGTCACTGTTGGAGGTAGACAGAGCATCAATTCCAACCTCCAGACGTGAACATGAGTGCATACAATATACGCTTTCTACATACCGTGATATACTGCTACACAGACGAGGCTTGGTGTGCAGACAGTTATTAGATAGGACTCACTGGTACAAATACGTCTCTTGACTACGTGAACTTAACTGTACCGTTAGGAACTGAGTGTACAAGCTTGTTAACAGTTAATTAGAAAGCTAGGTACCTCAGAGTGCTATTGTTACTGACATTTTCCAGATGGCTAGCATATTAACAGCCAGCCTCAGTAGTTCAGCAACTAATGCAGATGAACTTTAGCTTTAAAGCTGCTTTTTTTTTAGTTAAACATGACTCAGTGTATAAATAAGACAGCTTCAGGGTTTGGTAAACCAATTCTTTAAACTTCAGACAAAGTCAGGCTAACCACGTCCTGTTTTTGGGCTAAACTAATCACCTCCCGACTTCAGTTGTGAAATGAAAACACAGACTTTAGATTGATTTTGACCTACGCAACACCCTGTGAAGACAACGCTGACAAACTGTCACCTCATAAAGCTATTAAAACTAACGTGCAAGCAAAAAATCACCTACTTTCACACCCAGCAAAAGCAAACATGGAACAACATTAGCAGTCACTTGCAGTCATGTTTCTTGCAGTGACTTGTGCCCATGCTGACTGTGCACCAGTCAATTAAAGCTCAGTGCACACACAAGATGTGTGAGCATCAAGCTCCCTAAATCCCACAACCTTGTCTCCAAGGTTACATGCAGGAAGCATACCACTTGAAGGACTTTGATGAGTGGACTGCTGGCTGATGAGGCAAAACAACAACTCAGCCAACCACACAAAGGGCTGCTTGGAAATGTGAATCTCCTCCAGTCTACTGTCATAATGACCTCAGAGTGCTGCTCACTGCACCACCCACCTGCCACCACCAAGTGAAGGATGTAAACGCACCCAAACTCTTGGGCAGGGCAAGGCAGGAAAAAGGAACATGAAAAGAATGAGGGAGAGAGAGACCGGGTGAGAGACTTGAAGAAAGGAAGTGAGTTAGTGCTGTCCCTTGATATTCACAAAGACTCCCAGCAATTAAAGCTGTGGATTCAGAGCCAGGGAAACTTCCTTGAAGGTCTTGGCAGTGACTCTGAGGCTGTCCCTCCTCCACACCGGCCCGTAACCCAAACTAACCTCCAGCAGCTTCTGCTAGCCCACAACCAGTCATGTTACCCTCACATTAGCACACAAAGTGTCCTACCTGAGCCTACATCAGCCTACACTAACCCACACCGGCTGACTCATTACACACCATTAGCAGACAAAAACACACACTTCATTTAGAACAGCTGCCTAGTAACAGATAGGATATTTTTGCCTCCAGAGCGGTCCAAAGTCTGTGAGAAAAAGACTGAACAGCTAACAAGCCATTTTTTTGATCTTAATATAATTTCACAGCCAAAGTCCTTTGAACAAAAAAAAATTAATTTAGTAGCTTATTCACAAGTTATTAATTAAATGTACTTAATTATTCACCGACAGAATGAGTTTGATTTAGAATAAACTGATGGAAATAACTACTGTAACCACTCAGTTCATGCATAGCTGAGGAAAAATGGCACAACTATGACACCATTGGAAAAATGTGTCTATTTACTTGAAATGAAAAATCTTTTGAGGCTAATGACTAATGGCTAATGAATTCTTTAAGATGAGAATCATGTGACTACACTGCGTATTATAGCAATCAGCTTCATTTCCGAGATTATCAACATCACTGTACTGTCCAGACAAGAACCACAAGCAGATGAGAGGCTGAGAGCAAACTTTTATCTTTACCATCTTCATTTCGAAGAGGAGATTTACACCAATCAGCCACAACATTAAAACCAGTGACAGGTGAAGTGATATTAACAACAAATAAAATACCATTAAATAACATAAGCCATCTGTTTACAATGCAATGTTCTGCAGGGAAATGTGGATGTTCTTTGACACAACCACTCACCTAACCACTGCAGACCAAAATGCCCCCACCCCCACACCCCCCCCAGGTGATGATAGTGAAAGAGGCCCTGCTCAATGGCAAACAAAACTAACAGGAAAGTGAGATGTCAATCAATAGCTACATTCTGGACATGCGACACAACATCCTGAGAGGTCTAATCAGATGACCTGCTTACCTGTGTGGGCTAACAATGTGTGCGCAAGAATGTTAAGAACGATAACACAGAAAGACAAGCACTTTGCAGCAGTGACATAAAGAATACATGGGCAGTGTCAATTAAGAAGTTATGTCCTAGTACGTAGCATATTAATTATATATTTATGCAGTGCTTTTCTAGATGTTCTAAGATGCTTTAGATGACACATTAGGAACATCAATAGAAAAACTGGAACATAATAAAAGCCCTGATATAAATACAAAGACTGGATGTGTTTGGGGAGTGTGGTCAAGGACTGTGGAGAAGTCACCACAGGTTGACCAATGTTTGATCCTGCATGATGGACAAGAGGCAGAGAGAAAAGAACTGTAGCAGGGGAGGGTCCTTGGTGTATGAGGATGGAGAGCTTTGTTCTGCATGTGAACCTTGTTCAATCAGCTTTTAGTGGGCAAAATAACTTGTGGAAGTTGGATTATTATGTGATAAAGCGGTTGTGTGTGTGTGTGTGGTGGTGGTGGTGGGGTAGCCAAGATTTACCAGGTGTTGTTATTTTACTCTCGACTGAGACACACACACACACACACACACACACACACACACACACACACACACACACACACACACAAGACAACCAGAGGCAGCCATCACTTGCCAAACAGTGAGTGGCAGGAGACAAATTCACATGATTTGCAATGAAAAAGACAGTAGCCTTGCAGCAGCAGACTCAAGGATGGGTCTGTTGGCATCCAACCACTTGACAAGGAAAAACACTGTCTGCGTCTGATCTACACTTCTACACACTGATATAACCTTCTCTGTGTTAGCACAGCTAACTGCTGCATAGCACAACAGAATGGCTTCTCTTTAAATTTAGGGCTTTTTGTCTAATATTATTCCCCTTATTAAAACAGGGGTGTGGGATTCATTAGAGAATGCCAACGAGCAGGATTCTTCCTGATATAAAAATGATGCTCCGCTCCTGAGGGCAGGGTGACGCCATCCGCTCATTTACATTTATGTGGCATCAGCAGTACCAATTTGAGTGTGTCTGCAAGTTTCTTCAAGTCAAGAACTTCTTAGTGCCAGTTAGAATTAAATAAATATAAGACCTCAAGAATGTGTCTTATCAGAATTCAGATTTGTATGATGGCTGAATTCTGACCAGAAATATCTGTGCACCAGGAAAGTATGACATTTTTTGGACTTTACATTTGAAAACACAGTGTGCATTAAACTCTATTCAAGTACTTGCATATATAAATAAAAAATGGTTGAATATACAATGATCTCATGTGAAACACAGTTAGAGGCACAGAGGCAGAGTGAATGCACAAGGCATGTCAACCGACTTGTGGCTTGAGTTGTGCAGTGAACCTGCAACATAGTTGGAAATAGAGTTGGATAAGATACATTATAAGTTTGTAGGATATAGTGGCATCTAGTGGTGTGGTTGAACACTGCAACCAACTGAACATGTCTCGTGTAAAAACAAGAAAGGTCCTCTCTAGTGTTTGGCTTGTCCATTCTGGGCTACTGTAGAAACATGGTGGCGTAACAAGGAAGATAAGATAAACCTTTATTAGTCCTGCAGTGGAGAATTTCTCAGACCCGCTTCCTCTGCAGATACAAAGGGCTCATTCTAAGGTTTGAGCTTCAGATGATTATACAGTATTAATCATAATGAAAACATAGTTATGAATAATATAGTCTACTTCTGCCTCTAAATCTTACACACTGGACTTTCAAATGCACTAAACTGACAATTTTACGATGAAAAAAAAAACTGCCAAAGCAACTTTTCCTGGAGGAACCTTACTACACCTCAGCACTGAGGACAAGTCACACAAAGCAGATGATTCTAACTTGAGAAAAATGGCTGGCTAATGTAGAAACACTTTGATGACAACAGATGAAGACGGGTGCGGCGGTTAGCTTTGTACACGGACAGCAGCTGGTCCCTATTTGTCAGAGATGATGTGGCCACCACGTCAGGAAAATAATGAACCTTACTTGTTTCGTGCTTGAAGGACGTATGCAAAGTTCTGTCTATCTCACCATCCATCCATCCATCCATTGTCTATACCGCTTTATCCATCAGGGTCGTGGTGGGTGGCCTATAGCGTACAACAGTGCTAATCACCACACCACAGTGTTGCCCTCAATCTGACCAATAACAACATTTATATATCACCAAACCAGCAATACAACAATATTTTGCACCATGTGTGCTCTACTGTGCATCCCCTGCGCTAAAACAACATTCATTCGTGGATGAGAGCCTCTCGTCCATGAGTAAATACACATTACCTTATCTCGGAGCTACAATAACAAGTGGAAAAAAATATGTATTTTTGAATTTGGACTGAACTGTCCCTCTAAGCCTGAAAGAAAAATTCACTGAATCTAATTAAGTTTTTCACACATGTTACAGATCCTGCCAGTGAACATGGAGTTACAGGAACTCTCCAAGGTCTTTAGGTTTTGCGTACTGATAAACAATAGACAGATTTATATCCAGGGCATGTTGGTGGCCTAGAGGTTTAAGAAGCTGGCCACGTGGTTCCAAGTCCATCCAGGGATCTTTGACGCACATCATCCCTCACCCCTTTCCCCCGTCAGCTTCCCACTGTCACTATTTAATAAAGACAAAGCCCTGGCTAAAAACAACATTTATATCTCGAAATCTAGCAAAGACAGTTCTTGTGCAAGCTTTCCCCAGTATTTTTTTTTTCTGTTATGAAGTAAATGTAGAAACATGAACATGATTACTTCACCTATGCACAGTCATATTGCAAACATCTTTTCAGCAGGTAATGCAACCTAACTAGCAAAGCCACCAAGGAAAATGGTGTTAAGGAACCCACATCGCCACAACACCACAGTAATAACCAGAGCAACAGTCATTTACTTTGTTTTAAATGAGCTAATAGGAATGTAACGAGAGTCAGAGCTTAATGTCCTGTTAATGTCCTACAGCACCTATTATAAAACAGGCAGCAGAATTCATTCTCTAATAATGTTAAATGATGAAATTGATGCAGGGAAGTATTATTGGATACACTATCAGCAGTCCTTTGTGCTTACAATGGTCATTAATTAAGGCTTCAAAAGCCAAATAAGTTTTAAAATCCATCAGGGATGCAACCTGACAGAGAGGACAAAACTTAAACAGCTTAAAAGAATATTTTGTTCTCTCTTTCTCACTCTCTCTCTCTCTCTCTTAACAAAGCCATGTCTTCAGTTCAGGTGCGTAATGATGGATGCACAACATGAATGATAACGTTACACCCGGACAGGGAAGGATCTCACCGTCCTCAATCAGTCTGAACAAAGGCTGACTGAGGAAATGTTGTGCTGACTTAGATGAAGTCATTTTGTCTTAACAACATAATTCCTTTGCAGTTTGTTGTTCTGAAGCGTCACTTTTATCTTACTGATGTAACATATAACTATGGGGCAATATAAAGGCAAGAACCTTTGACACGTCACACTGTTATGTTCACCACAGGACAAGCAGGGCCAGGGCTTGTCATCTGTATGGACCATGTCCCTGTCTTTAAACACAACACAAAAGGAGCACAGACACAAATCACTGCCTGTGAACTATTAATGAAAAACCAATACAGTCTTTTTGAGAATTGATGCAGTATAACAAAACACAATATCCCAACAGTCAAGTGTATCAACAAAGTCTATTGATTGAAATGTTCCCGTAGGTCCACCTGATGAGTGACGTTAACCTATTTAATATAATATCCTTTCACAGGATTCATTAGTGAAAACTATTTTTACGCAGTCCTTGCATCCACTTATAAAAACCAAGTGCAGTTCAGTCCCTATCTAAGGCAGACTGTCTTAAACTTTTCCGGCCCATGAGCCAAATTTAATCATCTGAGTCTCGCCCTGGGAGCCGGGCTCATTAAAAATGCACTGGTAAACTTGTCATGTCACCGGAATCAGGTCGTCTCTCAGCTCCTGGTTTAAGCAACCTCTGTGTTAGACTGCAGCCAGAAAGTCTCCCCTGTCTCCTGCTAAATTCCCTGCGAGTTCAGCCCGAGTTCACTCCACCTTCTGATTTTTTAAGTTGTAGCCTATGGCCTACAGAGCCCAGTCACAGTCTGCATCAATAATGCAGAGGCACAGCCTGCTAACATCTCAGCCCTTAGCGAGAGGTCTGCTCCACAACATACCGCTGAAACAAAGGCAGGCTGAAGATGTCTCAGACTAGCACCATGAGAACAAGAGCGCTAACACCCAGGCTATTTTAGGTATACACACACAATACTAACACAGACACACACACGGAAGTACGGATAAAGACATGGACACACTCTGCAGCTGTATAATACCCAGCTGTACACACTCACAGATAAGCACACACAGATGAATGGATAAGTGTGCAGCATGTACATACACACAGGCAGACACAATCAGGAGTGTTTGTTAAGTCTTTGTGGCTGTGTAGCCAGTCTATTCAATTTCCACACAGGAGCAGAGCAGCACTCAGTACAGCATTCCTCAGAAAGGCTGCATCCACCTCACACACACACACACACTCACAGACACAGAGTAAACAAACACTCTGCTGTGCCTCATCTCATCAAACTTAAGAGAAAGTCTCTGTTGTCAGATGAAAATATCTCTAATTATTGAGGAATTGAGGGCGATGCTGCCTCGTTTTCCCCACTGACCAATATATTATCGCTAAAACTATACTTCTGTAGTTTTCAATGAGATTCATAGTCAGCGGTGCTATGCATAAAAGAACATGTAAATGTTTAATTTGAGTAAAATGGAAAATTCTAAGATGTGGAGGTTTTTCAGGGTAACAGCATCAATGCGAAGGGTGTGTGTGTGTCTGTCTCTTTCCAGTCTTTTCTCCCATGACGGGACTTTACTGAATTATTAAATCACTACTTAGGCTTTGTGGTTAAATGGAGTTATGCAAACAAGAAGGAACTGTATTAAAACACTCGAGCAGTAAGTGAATGCACTGTTTGACAAAACTGTTTAAATGTTCTCTGTGAAACTCACTTAAAGAGTGAAACAATATCAAATTGCTGTCTCTAGCACTTTTTGGTTGCTTCTAGGCCTTCTTAACTACTTAATCAATGACTTAATACTGCAGTTTTGTGGACTGCTCCTAATCAGTGTGGGAACTGTGGAGCCATTAGCCAAATGCTGGGGAGTTTCTCTTCTCTAAAGCTTGAGGGCTGTGAGATCTGTCAAGTGGGTTCCCAGAGAAGCAAAAGGCAAGATAAATGAAAAGAGGGGAATGACTCCAGCTGGAAAAAGTACTGTATATTCACGATAACCATCATAAAAGACAGCAAAGTAACAGCAAACATGTCTTCCTGCATGAGTGATGTACTGTCCCATCACGACCAAACATTACAGAAGGTACAGCCTCCTTACTGCCTCAGTCAGCGCAGTTTGAAAAGCCAGAACACGACAAGATGTAACATTTACTCAGCTTTTGTCAAAATCCCATTACTGGTATGTGAGATACTTCACATGATACAGGTCAAAATGAACGATGCAGCTCCCCCTCATGGACCAGTCAGTGTATTACGAAAAATGATCAAATGTACAGGTGAGATGCATTAATCCCCCACGAGATTTTATCAAAAAAGAACCTACAGTAACAGAGATAAGTTGTGGCTCAGAGAAACAAACAGTCAGTATAGCAGAGTACAGGGCCATAGGCAGATTTTACAAATACTGTCATAAGAGCACTATAAACTACTACTATACTGTTTTTTTGCTGTCCTCCTGAAGAATGATTCCTGAATCTTGTGGAAAGCTTTTCAAGAAGAGGCAATGCTGTTACAACTTCAAAGAGGGGACCAATTTCATATTGATGTCTTTGTATTTAGAATGCAATGTTGGCGTAATGGTCAGATGTCCCAATACTTCTGTCTTTATAGCGTACATCTAACTATTGAAGAACTGAGGACGACGCTGGGTTGGTTTTCCCACTGACCCAGAAATTATTGTTAAAACCGTACTTCTGTAGTTTCCAGTAAGATTCCTAGTCGGCAAGTGTTATGGCCATACATATTAAATGAAAAAACTGATTTTTCAAAATAAATGACAACTTTTATTTGAGAAATATGAATTTTGTATACCATAACCTCCCTAATGATGAATACTACAACTGCAAAAAAACAACAACAACAACAAGGAAACAACTACATTCATGTTTGCCTTTGCTCATTGTGACGGCTGCCTAATCTAAAGTCCTGTTACCGGACCAGACCTCTTCTCTGGGCTGTGTTGGAGGGGACAAACTGTGTTTGATTGGCAACTGACTGATGCTTTGTTGAGTCTGTTCGGGTGGAACAATTTAAACATTTAAAATATGACTAAAGCATCATTGTATGAGAAAATATCAAGTATCAAACTGTGGCATTGAATGTCTAGACAGAATTGTAAACTTGTTCTCGTGCTGAAAAATGTCCACACTAAAGTTAAAATGTTATTTAGACAAATTGTTGTACTGCTGATTTTCAGACTAACTTTTAGCTTCAACTTCATTTGTTGGAGAAAAAAAAAAGATTTTGATGATCTTATGAGCTTAGTATTTCTACTAAACAGAGGGAATGGAAATGGAAGCAGTAAGACTGATAGCTGATCCAACCTGTAATGTTTCCATAAAGAAAAGAAGAAAAAAAACATCTAAGTGATATAAATATGTTTAAATCTAGCAAAACATTTACACAAACCATAAAATCTCCAATAGAGATAAACAGGATTGCCGCAGTCCTGAAAAACCTGAACAGAAATATCTCTGAAAAGCCGTTCTATGCTCAGTGAATGAGTGAGATTAACTTTCACACAGTATGCACACCTCAATGCAGTGATTTCTACAGGGTAGCATAGAAGAATGTATCATGTTTTGGCAAATAAGTTCTTTGATCAACTTATCATGGTGTGCCAACTGGGGTTAAAAATAAAACCACAGCTTTTCTCGCAGGGTTTCACGCAGCACTTTGATCTTCCATTTGACTAGCACAACATTTTTTGGATTTATTCAGTCAGAACTCAGCGAGACGATTGGTACTAGCCAAGAAGAACTGTTAAAAATACTGAAATTGGAATAGAAATGTTAAAAATGTTTTTCTTTCTTATGCGTGAATGTAGTTCATTTCAAAGGATATGCTGCATCTCAAACATAGATTTTTTTTTTAAAATGCATTGCCAAAGTACTTAAAAGAAAATGTATCAAGCTGTTTTTCCAAACTCTTCTCAAGTTGTTGTAGAGAAGATTACACTCAAGAAACTGAGCTTGTTGAGTAAATATAATGAACTTCTCTTTAATTATAAAACAGCATGAAAAATCAATTGTGCATGATTAGATAAAAAAAAAAAGTTCCAAGGAGAAAAAGTTAAACAAACTCTGAATGAGACACATTGTGTTTCTTCTGTGCACACCAGGCTACCGCTAGAGCATATATTCAGTCTGTTTGGCTTCTTTATACATTATTTTCACTCTCTAAAGTGACATACACGCCAATTACTGCAGGCACACAACAATAGACAGTGTATTTGTACATATGAAGACACACACTCCCACGAGCACAACTCAGACAAAGACACACACACACACTCTGGTGCAGGCTGGCACTCGTCTTCGCCCGTCTCGCGCCTTCGCTCCACCAACACAATACTGTCACATTTTGGCGTGTCACATGGGCTCAAAGACAGACAAGGCCGTATTATCAACAACTGGCTGGAGCTCAGGTCCTGCTTGTGTGTGTGTGTGTGTGTGTGTGTGTGTATCTGAGCTGAAGCTCAGTGCTCAAACTGAACTGTGTGTGTGTCTGAGAGAGAGAGAGACAGAAGTAGTGGGAGAGTTCAGGTTGAGGCTGAGCCGTCAGGAGCAGACAAGCCCCATCAAGTCTCCCCTCCTCTGTCTAACACACACTCAGCCTCTCGCCTCGGGAGGTGAGAAGCCGCTAATTGGCAAAGGGCGAAACAGACACGCATGCACACTCACAGTACACACACGGACTGACGGTCAGTTACTGTCTCTCACACACACACACACAAGAACAAGAGACAGAAAGAAACACAAACAGACAGATGGACACAGACGTCTGGCTCTGAGAAGCAGCCGCACAGTGAGCTGTGTGAAGCAGACACAGTACAACCTGGTAGACGAGAGCACATTACTGGAGCTAATAATACACACAGTCTGCTCGCTGACTTTCTCCTCAACTTTCTCAGTTATTATTTCATGACTTGATGGTTTTTATTTACTTTCATATTAATAGACTCTACACCTTTGCAGGGTAATGCGCACAGAGCTGACCTTAAAAAGAGAAATAAACCGGGTAAATGAAACAAGAAATCCACTCTGTTGATAACATTTCTTCTGTGAGATGACTACATGCTCAGCATTGTATCTAGCTTGTTCACATCTAGTTTGCATTTAATATTCACGTTGTTGTTGCCTTGTGTTATTTGTAACACATATAATTCAACACAGAAGACACCTCCTGGCCTGACTGACACTGGACTGTTGGAGGTCATCCTGATACTGATATAGGGAGTTGAATATTATTAATTAATATTATAATAAATTAATATTGATATATCATACATAGATCTAATTTTTATTACATAAGTTCTATATATAAAACATATCTGTGATAATACCGGTCAATATTTGCTGGTTACACTGGCAGACCAATATATTAGCAAGGCTGTACAAAGATGGTCATAAATGTAAAGTCTGAACACCTCAAGCTCCATGTCAACAGAGAAAACTCCATCTGCTGATGAAGACCATAAGGACAAAAGTTCAAGAAAAGTGAGTACGTGGACCTTGAGATTGCTTTGTCAACAAATGCTTGTCCTGCTTCACAAAACACCACAGATAAGTAGACCTTAAGACTCTAATTATGTATCATTGTTAATAGGGCGGGCAGTAGGGCACTGGCGCCTCACAGCAGGAGGGTTCCAGGTTTGAATCCCGGTCTGGGTCCTTCTGTGTGGAGTTTGCATGTTCTCCCTGTGCCTGCGTGGGTTTTCTCTGGGTACTGCAGCTTCCACCCACAATCCCAAAAACATGCACATTAGGTTAGTTGGCTAATCGGCGTTGCCCCTAAGTGTGAGTGTGTAGTTGTCTGTCTTTGTGTCAGCCCTGCGATTGACTGGCGAGCAGACCAGCTAACATCTGTGAAGACAAACCACATCTGAACTGCTCAGTACGTATTAAAGGTGCCCTGTTAACAATGTTATGTTCACACTTACAGTTAGCAATTCATAATTTGTGGATTCTTGATATCTCACACATGCTGAATACATTCCCTTCCTCATAACAATTCGCAAAGCTGATGTTTTGAACAAAGATGCAATGATCGCCCGGCCAGGGACCGGAATTGGCTGGTTTTTAGCGTTAGTGGCCCCGACCGGAGACTGGCCTGTCAGTCTCCCATATCTCCGATTCCAAGTCTGTCCATTTTATGCATGTGCCACACATTGTACTGGCACAGGCAATAATGTCACAGCCGCACGCTAACATGTCTTCAGTGTGGACGTTCTTCACTGAACAAAAGACTTGTTTATTCAGGTAGTACTGTCAATGCAACTGAAATGTAGTATACACAGATACTGGATGCAGGCAATAGAGGCTTCATTTTGACAAGAGATTTCGTACCTTGTGGCAGACAGAATTACATAATCAAAGTGAGTTTTATTGGGAACCAATTTAAATACTGGTGGTGTTATCATTCTAAAACGTGTATTTTTGATACATTTAAGCAAAAAAATCTTGTTTTTTGCCAGTTTAAAATAAACTGAAGTATTATGTCACAGATGATCCACTAATAAGTATAGTTGACAGAAACCCTTGTCAGTAATTTGTGTACAATATTGTGTTATATACCAACTGACTCATTCAAACAAAACAAAAAATACCTGGGAATGATCTCATTCGGAAAGGATTACATCAATTCTTCAGCATAATGAAATAATGACTGAACAATTTCTCTTCCATTCTAAACAAATTAAAATTATATGTTTCGATAATGAATTATCAGCTGAGAGAACTTTAAAGTAGAGATGCATCAACCAACTAGCCAGGGACAGGACGGTTTTTAGCATGCTGGGCCCGGACCGGAGACCAACCGGTCAATCCGCCGTAATTCCAATTCCACGGCGTTCCATTTTATGCATGTGCCACACGTTGTACGCACAGCCTCGGTCACAGCCGCACGCTAATATGTCTTTAGATTTTCACCGTGATTGAAGAAGACAGCAAATACGAGGAGCATTATTGAATCCACGACCCTGTTTGATCAGCTGGCCTCCATAGTTCAGAACAGAGGCTTCAGAAATCTGATAAATTATGTTTGGTCAAGTAAATTATGTCAGAAAAAGTTATATGTACAGCTCAGTTTCAGTTTATTGTTATTTGTAGCTCTGAGCACTTTATTTTGAGAGCAATTTGTTAAGTTTAATAATTTTTTTTTATTATGAAAGCATAATTTGCATTGAAGATAAGTTGATTTTTGTTTGTATATGCTGTCTGTTACAGTTCTTAGAAAGAAAATCAGAATCTGCAAAACACTAAAACAGATAAACAGATGAAAAAAGGCAAGAAATAGACCGTATTACCTGTCCAATCAACACTAAAAATAATGCACAGAAAAAGTTCAACATACAGGCTTAAGTGACTGGCACCTATAGAAATTAAAAGTATTAAGAGATAATACTTTTATTTGCTTTAAGTTTTAAACAGTATGACTCCCTGACACTTTAACATGTCTGTAAGTATGCATCATCACAATCATCAAAAGGAATACAGCTTACCTATCAGTACTGCAGAGGAACAGAAAAACCCACACAACTATACTGCCACAATGGTTCTACCTCAAGTCTCCAAACTCCACTAAGCACTTGGTGGAGTTTGTGTCAGAGCTGTGTAAAGTATGTAAATGACAGCAGGAGTTTCTTAACGAGACAGAAATGGAGGAAAGATGTAAAAGAGCACTTGAGAGAATACATGGGGGTCACAGACAGGTAAAGAGAGAGGACAGAGTCAGAGAGGCAACACAGCAGACAGAAATAAAAACAACACTAAATAACAATGATTCAAAGCTTGGAGAACTCTTCTTCATGTATAGGTCCCTGACTGAAACCTTCAGGTCAGACAGAGCCGCGGGGGTACTTATGTACAGCCAAAACACACCCTCAGCATGTATCCTGAATTCTTTCTACCAGACCCACACAGAAAAAAAACAAAAACAGATACAGCCCCTCTTGCAGCTCATACAGAGAACAGAGCTCAATAATCAAATTAATGTAAACCCGATCAGTGGGCTGAAATTCAGTCAGGGAGACCAGTGCTCTGCACTGCGCTGCATCAAATCCATGTTTTTAGAAAACTATCAGCTTCAACATCAAGAAGTTGTAGTGGACGCTCAATTAAACTTGATAATGTCTGAATTAGCAAATTTCTACAGCAGAAGGAGAATCAAACTAAGCATAAGCTAGAAGGTTTGTTGTAGTAAAATGTAACCAGTGTGGATGTGATTTTGACATTACACAGTAGTCCAGATTAACATAACTTTTACATGACCATATGAAGGGTCGGGGGCAATTCAGTAACAGTGCATCCATATGGATATGTGAACGGTTAGTGCAACCCTCATCATCTTCTTCACCTTCAAGAGGATGATGGAGAGGATGTCCCTCTGTGTTTTCTTAAAGAATGTGTAGTGTAGACGGTGAGCAGTATTACCCATCAGAAGTATCACTTTTTAAATGAACACAGTGAGAGGATGAATGGTGATGTTTCCTAGTTGCGCTCTCTGTGGTCCTCACCCCACCCTACAGTGTTTAACACCACACACACTTCTGTCCCAACTCATCCCAGATGAGGCAGTTTGAGCTATTCATACGTTCTTTATTTGCATTAAAAAAAAAAAAGTTGGTATCCCCTGGCCTATAACATGAGTGACAGCTCAGAGTATTAGATTTGTAATCTAGCATCCCAGCTAGCTTGTCCATCAAATCAAACAAGGCAGACAGCTAACGACACACCACACAGACAGAAGAAAATTCTTCTGTCTGTCTCCGCTTGATAATAAATGTAATAGTTAACACGGAGGTCACGGTCAGTGGAAGAGGCAGCGTTAACCTCTAGGGAGAGAGACATAGCGGACTGGTGCTGTGGCCCCGGCGGATGGATGGGAGCCAGGGCTAGTCCGCTTGCTGCTAACATAGCCGTTTTAGCTTAGCTGTGCTGTCTGGCGCAGCTTGGAAAGCAGCTCCAACTCTGAACAGCAACTTCCACCGTCTGGCCCAAAGTCAGACCCCACACCGGACAGCCTGACTAGCGTTTAGCCACACCAGCTAGCATAACCACAACATTCCTGCAGCCGCCTACGAATACAGCATTGTGCATTAAAAATACACAAGTGTACAGAAAGAACTGAGAAAATGTCGCAGGTTTCCTACCTGTAAATGCAGTCGCTAACGTGCTAAGTCGCCGTGTCTGCCTATTTAAAGTCTGTGATGTTGCGCTGCCAGACGTCAAGTCCAACTGCACTACAGTGGTTTCCAGTCTGGGAAGCAAAATAAAGCCCAGCTGCCCCACTGTACAGTACATGCTGCTGACAGCCAGGCTCATAATGAAGCTTTGGCGACACCTACAGGTTTCACTTCTTATAGCAGCCAGCTGGGCTATAAGTATGACACCTGACAGTTTGTTCTGTGTCACAGGTGTGGGTCAGATGTGCAGCAGCATTCATAGTGAAAAAGACGATTCTCTTGCACACATGTACTTTTACTCAGCAGCTGTGCCTTTCAGAACCACAGGTACACAGAAAATACAGTATGATAAAATATATCAAGAATTTCAGGAAGGGACCAAAAGAAAAAAAATATATATAAAAAAATAAAAATACAGCTAGAGCTAAATAAAAATAAAAGTTAAATAAGTAGGAATACGTTTTGTTTTTTTTAGTTAATGTCAATTAAATGTGATAGTAAGGGGTGTTGATCCCCCTTCATCTAAAGCCTGAAACGAGAAACTTTGAACAGTTCAAGTGTCAGATCTGAAGAGTTTTACAGCAGAAAGGAGTCAAAAGATCAGAAATGTAAAGTGAAGCCAACATTTAATTCTGGGACATAGTGCACACAAAGATGTGTACCTACTGTTCTAGCCAAACTGCAGTTATGCTTGTGCGTTAGATCATTGTTCAGTGGGAAAAATCAGAAATGAACATAACGTAATACTAAGGAAATGGTTCTGGCACATTAAAACATTACATCAAATGAAGAACTAGGAAGTTAAACAGGAAGCATTACAAATTTCATAAATTAGTTTGTTTTGTTTTTCTTTTTTTCTTTTCCAAAAAGTTTCTGATAGCAATTTGAAATGACTAAAGAAAGCCAAGCTATTTATCACAAAACTTTATTTAAAATGTGTACATACAACAATATATTACATTATATACTATTTATAGAATGTGCAAATTGTAAACCAAAATGATCTCATAGCTGTCAGGGCATGTCGAGAGCAACCTGTGATATTACACTGCCTTCATATTAAAACTTGCGCTACAAGCAGGAAAGTACTGCTCACCAATAGTGTTTTTCATTTCCAAAGTGTCATCACAATGTGTAGTATCTAACACATCCTTGATGAAGTTTACCTACATTTTCCCATGCCATTCCAGTTCTAAAACCGATTACGGATGTGAATCCAGCATCCCTGAACAATTTTGGCCATTTGCCCCAGAGCCAAAGGAGGAAATGGGAAGCTAATTTTCTTTGACTGGAACAGTGATTAACACTGTTTTGCCATGGTAACCATACTAAGCAGGCCTGGCAAGCTGCCGAACAAAAAACCTCACCAGAGGAACCTCTTTTAGCATGTAATAACAATCATTAACCATCCTAATGCTGCCGTGAGCTGCCCTGATCATGACTAAATTAAGTACATCTGGACTGTTTGGAACGAGTCTTGGAGGTTGCTGGGAAGTCAACACATGGTGTGGACAAAGGCCACCGTGCAGGTGGGCTCTGCATCATGAGGAGCCATTTCCATGGAAACTACAACAGTACAGAAAACTAGGAACATTTAATGAAATGAAGATGGATCTAGATTTGAAAATCTGAGGGTTTTTTAAAAATTATTATCTAAAAAAAACAAAAAACATCTTGCTACAATCACGAGTTAGTGACAGAAATTTCCTACAGTGATTTCAGACCAAAAATGCCCAAGCTCACTTTTTATTTTTCCTTGCTGTTTGGCTTGTCCAACCCAAAAAAAGAGAGAAAATTATCCCTGCAGGCATGTCACCAAACAAAAAACAAAGGCATTCCTGTGCGACCAACTCAAAGTAATCCCAGACGTATCCCAACTGGTGCTGTCTGACGAGGGCCATGGCAACAACAATGCTGCCTTGTGACATGACTCTGGGATAAGGCAAATACCAGATCCAGAGTCAAGTGACAAAAATCATTAGCTCTCTGAAATGCCAGAGCGAGGCAGACTAATTGTGAGCCAGTCAGACCAAATCATTCAGCTTCAGGCACAATCATTTTTTCATGGGCCAGCTGAGGACACCTGTGCCACATCCAGAGGCAGATGGGGCTGCGTTGGCAGTCCCCAGTTACTCAGCTACAGTCTACATTTCAAAGTACAATGAGAGGCAGGATTTCAGTCCAGTGAAGTTTTATTTGATCCTTAGCAGATGGTGGTTTTGCCTTTTCCTCTGTTACTCTTATCTGTCCAGTGATGAGAAGAGCGTCCACCCAGAGCCAGCCAGCTAGCATGAAGAGGTGGCGTAGGATGGTACATCGTGAATTCAAGGCAATGCCTCACCGGTCAGCTGAATAACAAGACTTCCATTTGTTTCTGACTGGATGAGCAGCAAGCCTGCGTGTCTGCCTGCAGTACTGGGTTTGAATTGGACGGGTAGCTTCAGATAGTGCTGTGATCTAAAAAGCGGGGAAAGAAGAACTCTAGTTAATACATAATAAACCAAAAGGGTGTTTAAATTTGTACATATACATGCATGTTCACATAAATATAAAATCAAGTACTTACGACTGCATAATATGAATCATGACACACTAGACTATGACAAAAATAACTTAAAAGCACTGTACTAAAACAGGATAATCCATATGCACAGAAAATATTACAACACAAGAATAGCCAATAAATGAGGCAATACGGAAATACTGGGTTCAATGTGGATGTGGGGGAGATGTAGTATATGGTAGTATAGAGTATATGATAGGAGCCACAACATGCCAGGGTCACCACAAAGCTAACACAAATCCACACACAGCAGGGCTCACAACACGCGTATGTCGTAGGGCCGGCTCAGGTTCAGACTGCGGCAACACATGGCAGCGTTTGAGATAAAAAGGTCACGACGTACAAGCGTGTCTAACAATACTTTATTTCTGTTGAGGAAATAAGTTTAAGTAAAGTTAAAAAAAAAAGAAGTAAATTTCAAGTTTTATTTTTGTTTACATTCCACTCTTAGATTGTTTGTCCTATTTGACATGTTGTGCCCGTTCTGAACACAGCCCTACATCAGCAGAGCACAGTACAGCTGGTACCTGTGGCCTGGCAACCCCTCCCTTAGGCTTTAGTTAGGCAAAACATGAGCACTCCTCGAGGCCTCAGGTGTGTACCGTTTATAGCAATATTATCCTCCAGGTCCCAACATCTCACAGGACCTCGCATAATGAGCATTTGCAGTGGGGAAATGACATGACACAGACTCCATTTTACATCAAAAAGTATGCTTTACATTATATTTATCATTCTTAGATAAACAATACCCACTCAGAGATAGTTCTACATAACTGAAAACCCTACAGAAGAAGCACAGAAACATGAAAACACAGAGTTAGGCACTAATTCTATATATTACAATCCTCTGATTCCTTTGTCACCTAGCTACTATTAAAAGTGCAGAATAGAGAGTTTCTGTGAAGGATAGTGACTACTGGACTCACCTCAGGGAATATTTGGAATGCTTGATGTGGAAGGGCTCCCTAGGGTTTACAAATTTCAGCTGCAAGTCAATTTGAGAAGCCACACGTCAAATATCAAACCATGCAAAGCACAGTGACAATCGTTAGGAGTGGTTATCACATTTATCATCCCGTACAAATAAAATCAAGGCAGTCATGCAACTTCTGCATGTAATATTGAATAACAGTAGGTGAGCTAGTATCTTTTTGCCTCTTTTCAATATACTGAAATTTTGTCTTTGAGATGACAAGATCTCATCTACAGAAGTACAGAAGAACTAAAACTAAAGTAAAACTTATTTAAAAGAAATCTTTTGAAGACTTCCGTGCTTTAACACTGACAGCATATCTTTGCTGGAATAGATAGTGCTCCACATTGACATTCTACATTTCTGTCAGTTTCTGCTGCAGTGAGCGAGGAAAAAAAACAGTTTTCTTCCTATGTCTTCATGAGATTAAGGCATGCGTCACCTCATGCATGTCTGACGAGTTGTTGCGGATGTTGACCTTCAGAGTGCTGGACTCACCCAGCCGTGTGGCTGGGAAGGTGTAGAGATCTTGTGGAGAGTACACACCCCTCCGCACAGCCTCCTCCTGGCTGAGAATCACAAATTGTGTCAGTTTTGACAGGAAGAATAACACAATCACCATCTGAAACAGAGACAGCTACACTAAAAATATAACCTGCAGGGCATTAAACTCAGTCCTTGAATTTCTGAGTCTCTTAAAGAATGTTTTGAAAGTCACGATACAACAAATTTTGTTACTATCCATTTTTTGTTTATTAACAGAGCAAACAAACTGAGCTTTCTTTGTATTTCCTGGACATGTTTAGAGATGACAGTAGGAAGATGACAGAAACAAGGGGAAAAACAGAGATGTGGAATGAACACATGGACGGTGTGTTAAATCCATGGGCCACCAAGGTAAATGTCACTTTCTTTGGCAAAAGACGAACAGCACTTTTCGCCAAAATGTCTTGAAGCGGTCAAATAATTCCACCGTTGACACTGGCTTATACCTGTTACCATAGAGATTCTGGTGAGGGTTACACACATGTTCAGTTTTTGCAAGACAGGTCTCACCTGGTTTTGCCTGCTGGGGCATCAGCTCTCTTCCGGGTTTTAACCGTGGCCTCTGTCTTCACCAGAGAGCAGTCTCCTTCCTGTGGTCCTTCTACTGGGCCAGACTTGATTCCCTTGGGACACAGACATAACTTTAGGATCCTAGCATAAAAAGCTCCTGAAGTGCCAGAAAAAACATTGCTTTCACGTACATACTACTTCAAAACTGTTGGTAAGTAAATCTTTAAAGTCTGCACATCAGATAAGACTTAAATTATGCTGCTACATGATACTAATCATATG
Source organism: Scatophagus argus (assembly GCF_020382885.2). NCBI lineage: Eukaryota > Metazoa > Chordata > Actinopteri > Scatophagidae > Scatophagus > Scatophagus argus. The sequence goes on from NC_058501.1 coordinate 4,108,329, forward strand.
CAAACATGATGAAATGTCAAACGTGCTATACACATTTAGTTCCAACCAGTCTGTCAGGTACATCTCAAATCAAAGTTTTCTAACTGTCCCAGATCAGGATTTAACACCGCTGAGGGATCTGACACTTCATTTTAACAATGTATCTAAGAAACAAGGCAACAGCGACAAAAGCACCATCATAACCACTTAACCTACTTATCTGGAACCATCTATGTGACATCCCGCTTGCTGTGTATGTATGCTCTTAAGTTAACCGAGACTGTCATAACACTTCACATTAAAGCAGCACACACACACACACAAAACCAGCAGGCTCATCTCAGCAGGGTGGCCCTCCTCGCCATCCCACAACCCGCTTTTCTCATTTGTTAATTCTGTCACTAACACCACAAAGCAATAGTCAAGCTACTGCTATATGTGCCCTTATTTCCTTAAAGTAGTGAAAGCAATGACACATTCTAATGCCTTTAAGTAAACACTTCCCCAGTGGGCTATGATTTTATACACATGGTTTAGTCTTCGAGCGAAACAATTAGTGAATCATTGCTTGTTGTCGACTGTCTGATTAAGATGGCAAACAAAAGCCTACTTAATTGTAGAATTTTCTGTTTTGCTGCTGGTACAGAAGTATGAAACACTGCAATAGTAAGAGGACTGTATTTCACAGTTTAGGTAAAGCACAGGTAAGAAGAGAAAATAAGAACAGTGAGAATACTATAACTATATTGTAGGCCAAAACTATAGAAATATAGTGGCTACTGAGCTTAGTAATAAGTTATGTTGCACCTCCTGTTGGAGCCTCAAGTGGATCAAACTAATAAAATTAAAATTTTATTTTTTAAAAAAGCAGATATTACAGTAACTGTATTTTGGGGGACCTGAATCCTCCAACTAACTAACAATGATTTGTCCCGTGTAACACTTCTACTAGAGAAACACACTTGCTCTCGGTGTGGTGTTTGATTCCAAGACCCAAAACTAATAAATGAATCCTCACAGTGCCACAGAGTTGGAAGCGGATTCTGGATTTCTGCTGCGGCTCAGACACAGGGTGGCACTCCAAGTCCCAGAACTGGGCATAGTCCCCTCTGTCCCTGGGCAGAAAAGTAATAGGCACCTGGGAGAGCATGGATGACATTAGAGCAAACAATCAGACTGTATTTTACCACATCAACGCCTGACGTACTCATACACCTAATAAGCTAAACTCTAGATAAAAGAAAACTAATCAACTTTCTCTTAACTTAAAATAGTTTCCAGATCATTTTGCCAATAACCCACGACATTTGCTGTAAATCTTGTCCCATCCATTTACAACCACTTGCTCTAGATAGAGGTCTAGTTGGATATGAGTGCCTACCTGCATCTTCTCATGAGCTCCCAGCGTGCCTGAGACTCTGGAGCATCTGAAAGCCGTGTAGGTGGCCCGGTAAACATCTCCAGTGTTGTCAACCCCCTGAGGAGAGAGAAGGAACCACAGCTTGACCCGAGACGACATTATCACACAATGGCCAGGAACAAGACAAAACAGCATGATTAAACCAGCAACATTCAGAGTGTGGACCTACAAAATCAAGCCATTTACAAAGTGAGTCTCATGACAAAATAAAGATCCAGTTAGACAATAACATAAACTACACTCAAAAGGAATTGGAAATAAACTACAAACCATATTGAAGCATTTGTTCCCAGAGAAGAAAATAAATAGAAAAAAACAGTAAAAAAGAATGAAAGAGTCAACTGAAGACAAAGATAATGAAGAAAAAAGCACCTTGACATATGGAGGAGCAAATGATGACAGGTACCACCTCACTTCCACTTCCCCGTTGTGCACCTCCAGCTGGGCCTCTGGAGTAGACGAGAGAACAGAGAGAGTTTGAGCTTCCAACGGGAACAGGAGTGTACACACTGCACGGCCTTACTAACAGACTGAACTTAAAACCCCAATTTGAAGGTGGAAATTATTTTTCAATTTTCAATTTCAAAAAAGAAAAAAAAAACTGAACTGAACTGAAACTTCAAAAAACTGAATTTAATTTTCCAAAAATGTATTTTTTCATTTGTTGAATGAATGTATTATGACAATTTTCATTTTTCAAATTTTTTTATTTTCAAGCTATGCTATAGCTATAACCTTTTTTTTTAGTTTTTCTACATTAAAAAATTGAAATGATGAGCACCGCATGGATCATTCTAGACCACTGCTTTTAGGCTGTTCAGTCATCACCACAATGTAAAGTCCAAATTTAAGTCAACAGAGCAACTTCTGTTCTCTGATCAGTCACCTGCCTACCTGATGTTTCCCCTGAGTGTGTTGTGGGGAAGATGATAGTCTTGTCACTGATCTTCACCAGGGCTTGAGATGCCTGTGGGGTCTGTGGGGGCAGCAAGGTCTTAGTGGTGAGCCTGGCCACAGGCACCACTGGGGTGGCAGCCTGAGGAGGCAGGGCCGACAGGGTTGTGTCTGCTGGAGCTGCAGACACGTCCAGAGCCAGGTCCCGACGAATCTGGACCTTGATGAACTGAACCAGTGGTCGCATTGGACACATTCAGCTCCTGTTAGCCTCTCATAATGCATGATGACATTCATGATTGTTCTTAAGGTTGAAGAGCTGTGTGTATATACCTTTTGTTGACCGTCACACTGGACATAAATCTGTCCACTCCATGGCAGCTGTGTAGATTTAGTTGCCAGTGAAGGGTTGGGGCTTATCAAAATTTGCAGGTGGCACCTGCAGGAAATGAGACACCAGTGGATCAATTTAAAAAGCATACATATAGTGTCACAAAGATTATGACTGGACCTTTTACCTGTAACTGTTCATTTAGTGAAGCTATAATGACACTTGATACCGTTACCTACATAATCCACAACATAAAACACATAAATAAAAATCTAGTTCATTTGAAACTTGCTTGATGTGACAGGCGATGCAGCAAACATCATGGGGTCGAATTCTAATGCTAAAACCTCAACTTTATCTGAGCCAGAACATTTAATTGAACAACAAGTGTATTCTTACTGAGGCTCAATGACTCCATGCTGAGGGGTGATGGTAAGACAGTGAGCTGGCCAGGACAAATCAAAGCTCAGCTCACTGGATGTATTGTTCCGAATCTGAACCTGACTGGTGGTGGCTGAACCATCTAGAAACAAAAAAATAGATACATAAATAAATAAATAATACAAAAAACAACAACAGCGTGATATTTAATAATAATACTTAAGTACTTGCCAAGTACTTGTAATGTGAGATGCCACTGTGTCATTCATTTATGGTTTGGAGGTGATCGTTTCACTGACCATACTCAAAATATGTAGTGGAGTTCAAAACTAAGGTAATAAAACATCACACAATAATAAGCTTCAGAAATCTAGATCCTACTCACTGATGGTGGGAGATGCGAGGACAAGCTGTTCTGGATGGATGGTCCAGGACTCAGACTGCCTGTGTAATGGCTCAGAGACCTGAGGGAGAAAAGGATGTTCAGCATCGAAAAATGAATACTTTCTTATGTCAAAAGCAGTGAAACCAGTGTTTCCCCCTCATCCAGTAACACCAGATAATCAACACTCATCTCATCACAACAAATAATAAAGCCATTAAAGAGGGTTCATGGTACCTTCAACGAGGGCTCCGTCACTCTCAGGGCAGGACCTTGGGGACCTTTCACTGGCAGCACGTCCAGAGACACGTTGCCATTTGGCAAACCACTGGAAAGTACACAATGTTAAACTGTCCACTTATTTCAATGATACAAAGCACTATGGCTATCAAACAGCTGCAAACTAAACACAGCAGAAACCTCACATTATGCATTTTATGTAAAGGTGTTTGCTATAAAAACTGTACATAGTTTGACAGTACTGGTGTTACCACATCAGTTTACGGTATCAAGTATCATATAGACTAAAAGCACCTTTTTTTTCATGTGTAACTAAAATGCATTTTGGTATCCCTGTGTTCATGTTGAATGGAGTGTGCTAGAAATATTTCTGACAGTACCTGACAGTCCCTGAACTGCGTCTGGCAGAGGGCGGCTGCAGCTCAGTGTGGTTGCTCTGCTCACAGTCTGTGCTCTTTGCACTTCCCAGTAACGACACCACTATCTTACTCATGTTTCCATAGAAGATGTGAGCTTCATTGGGCCGCTGGGGCAGGTCGTAGGCTACAGAAAAGGTAAATTATTAGTCAGAGCCATCAGAAGCTGAGACAGGTATTCCAACAACCTTTTTAAATGTATAACTTTCTATGTACATTCATACAGCTATGATTTTCTGCTTCTTTGTCAAGACTTTCAGCTTTAGAAACTTTTAGAAACCGACTACGTAAAAAATCATTATTCACTAATTAATGAGCAAAAGAGCAGCAAAATGATGACTTTATAATCTTTTTGAAAGGCCAATTTGAACTAAATTTTCAGAAAATTTCATTTTTTTAAGAGGAGACCATATAGTAATTATAATGACATCTTACTCTCTGTGATACTTTCTTCTCCCAGGAACTTCTCATTAAAGTCAACATTTTTCAGCAGACTGTTCTCAGACAGAGCCTTCCGCACAGCCGCTGGTTTGCTCTGAAGCAATCTGAAAGAACAAAACACAAACTTGCTGTGAGGGGAACAAAAACAGCTTTCTCACAAAAGCAGAACCATCTGGAATTGGATCTATAAACCCTATCCGCACTTTTAATGATCCAGAAATAGTGTATGTTTATTTTAAACAACAGACCAGCATACAAATCACCTGCAGGCAGGAGAATCACAGTAATATTGCTCTGTGCAGAAACAAGCTAGACATAAACAATATGTCTGTGGATCTCATCATGGAAACAAATGAAATGCTGGCCTTATAAAGGTCAACAGATTCAGTTCCTCTGTATTGTTCTTACTATATCCATTTGTAAAATCAGTTTACAAGTGCATACAGTTTTCTCCTGGAAAAAAAAAAAAACTTTAAACAGGATTTAAACTTTTAAACTTTTTCTTATGGACAGTTAAGATTCAATTTAATTACCAATTATCCCCTACTAATTCCCATACCTACCTACATAACTACTTTATAACAGTAGTTACACATAAACTTAGAAATAACGTGTTGGAATTTCTCACCTCCTATACTGCTGCCTGGAGACCTCATCTCCACAAAACAGACAGATAGTAGCCAGCAGTGCGTTGGCAGACTGACACAGACTCTCTTCTCTTTGGGTGGACTTCATTAGAACAGTGATCACCTGAAAACGCACACATATTTTCAGTTAATTCTTACTCCTAATCATCAATTCTAGTGTCTTGTGTAGCACTTGGAGCACTTAATTTTTTTTTTCCCTGAATCAGAGTGTGATCATTTGTATCCTCTCTTGTACCTCTTGTGTCCTTTCCTTGAGTACAAACTGTGACGGGGCAAGGCTGATGACAGAGGGTTCCATCACTGATCGTGTCTGCACATCAGAGAAGGCCACAGCTTTGATGAATGCTGCTCTGGAGCCAGTGTTCCTCACGCACAAACAAACTTTGCTGACGTGACAGACAGCAATGTCAGTCATTGTTGCCACATAACCGTCCGCCTGTTTCCTCTGGTCCTCCAGGATTATGTTGCTGGTCCCACCGTAGCCCGACAGTGGAATCTGAAGATGGGGTATATAGAAACCAAGTTAAACTATAACCCAAGAACTTCTAATGAAATAAAGAAAACATGGCAAAAAAGACAGTACAGAAAATGATGCAAGAAAAATGTGTGATGATGTATGGCGATAACAGCAAGGCAGAGCCAAAACAGTCCTCACAGTGAATTTGACCCCTGGCTGTGAGGCCCGGATTCCAGACTGTTTGATCTCCAGCTTGGCCAACATGCAGGCCACCCTAGTGGGAGCAAAGAGCAGGTGGACGGTCACGTCCTCTTTGGGACGAATGGACAGCTCCCCATGTCGGGTCAGGCGCTCCTCAGGACTGAACATACTTTGGAGCTAAGGGAGAAACAAGTTTATACACTTCACAATTGAGTAGTGTAGACATTCCTTAAGTGCTTACTCAGTTTGTCTTTACAATCCCCGTTTTATTAGAGGAGAAACTGCAGACTGTCAGAAGAAAATGTGAACTCTTAAAGTGCCACATCAAAGGCTGTTTAGGGATCTTGGGGAGTAATACGTATTTGTGAGAAAGTAGTACCTTTGCGGCTCCACAGAGAACTGTGAAAGTCCAAATAATTGATGTCAATTAAGATGCATTATGAGTAATTTACGTGCCATGTTTATGCAAGAGGAATAAAAAAGATAATATCCCTGTTTCTGCACAATCAATTTTTTAACCACCCTAAGTCTGAAAATGTTATAGGAACACAATGTTAAATTAGTGACGTACTCCTTCTCGCTTCTCGGCCTTTTGGCTAAGATCAAGTGTAGTATCTGTTCTTATCAGTTTAATATCTGATACGTCCTCCATAAGGGGACAGCATATTAAATGGATTTTTAGCACTGGGAGCCGAAAAAGGGGGCAGCCGTGGCCTAGAGGTTGGAGAAGCGGCTTGTGATCGGAGGGTCACCGGTTCGATTCCCCCACTGGACGGGCAGGAAAAATTTGGGTGTGGTGGAGTGATTAATGCGAAAAATACTCCCCCCCTCTATTAGCCGGCTGATGTGCCCTTGAGCAAGGCACTTAACCCCCCAATATGCTCCCCGGGCGCCTGATGCTGCCCACTGCTCCTGTGTGTGTTTCACTGCATGTAATTTGCCGGGTGTTGCATGTGTGTGTTCAACTAAGGATGGGTCAAATGCAGAAGACGAATTCAGTGTGTGTATGTAAAAATATATATACTGTCAATAAAGCTGATTCTTCTTCTTCTTCTTCTTCTCCTTTAGTGCAACACAAAGTGTTCAGCTTCGGCCTGTTTTTCTGTTTTCTGTTTTAAGCTACATGTGGAAAAACTGATTGAATAAAAACACTTGCAGTGAATTGTTTTAATTAATGCACACAAAACATTATGGAAATGAAAATGAACTCTCGTCTGTTTTCAAATATGCAAATTATCTACCTGAAAACAGTCCTGGTCTTGACCACGAATAAGCAAACGAAGCTGCAGGGTGGCGCCGGTCGAGTTGTTTCTTAGAACCAGCTTCTGCTGGCTGAAAAACAATGGCAGCTGTTAGCTAGGAGAAAACTGCATGCAGGTGTGTCAAACTACTTTTGACAACCTTTGTTTTGAGATTGAAAATTATTATCTGAATGTCCTAATTTGTGTAGAATAGCCAAGTCTGGGTGCATTCAAACCTTTAAACAATACACACGTCCTATAGAAGATTTAGCTTTCTTACCAACTTGTACTGTACCTCCCCTGAATGAGTGTAAATAAATTGTGTATTATGTTGAAATATCTTCTGAGGAATAACACTCCCTGTAGACACCCCCTGTCCCTTCTCATGAATAACATTATAGAAGCTTTAATCGAATAAGGTGAACTCCAAGTCCTTGAGATTTTGTTATTGATTACTTTCCAATGAATAATTGATATCAATAAAATGTTGTTTTTTTTCCTGTAACCAAATAATAGCGGAATTAATGAGAAACTGAGACGTTGCTTACACAGCTCGGCCCAGAGTGACCCCTCCCCAGGCGACAAACTGTTTATTGGAGAGAATGGGTGGAACATCACTGGCCACACCAGGACCGAAAGCAGCAGCAGAGGGAATGGCGGGCTTCCCAGAGTGCTCTGAGACAACTTCTCCTTTTAGGGTTACCTCATACTGAGGCCCTGATGGTAGCACCAAGATGGTGAGGAGGCTGAAACAAAACAAGCTCAAGAAGTCATCCCTGGTCAGCAACTTCTAACGTCCTCTGAACATATGACATATGACAACACATAAAAACACAAATGGCCAAATCTTGTAGCATCAACTCCATTTCTGTAATATATATCTACTCCAAGGATCAAATTTGTTTTCTTTTTAACAGGACTTTTCCTGCACAAAACAAATTGTGACTACTTAAGCACTTGTAAAAAGATTAAATGTCTGTATACCTTTCTCGATATTTTCGGCTGCCCTGTGCTTTGAAGGAGACCGTGATGCCTCGCTCCTCTTCCACTCTCAGGGACAGTTCATCAGGTGTGACAGAGAAACTGTCATCAGCATCACTGTGCTATAAACAGGAATTAAAGAGAGACAATGAGAGGGAAACAAAGAAAAGGTAGGTTGAATGTTGGGAGACAATAGATGGAGGGAAAGATGAAGTACAGAAGCAAGAAAGTGAACAAGGAAAGAAAAGAAAATTTCAGGAGGAGCAACAAGAAGCAAAGTTATAAAGAGAGAAAACAAGCAAAGTGAAAGAAAGAAGACAGGAAGAAGGTAAAAATTGAGAAAACAAGGAAAAACAGGAGGAAAATATCAATTAATCCCCACCCTACCCCTCCAGTATGTGCCACAATCTGAGCCCAAAATGTCACAGAGGCTTCCTCAAACCCCAAATCTAATAAGAAAAGTAAAGGTCAGAATTACCTTGAGTTTTAGCTGCACGTCAATGTTTCCTGCATTCTTTAATGGCAGCATCTGTTGACTGGATTTACCCAGTGGAGCGGACAGGCTGACAGTCTAGACAGAAGAAGTACAAAAAGCAGTTGACTGCCCACTCTACAAAGGCCAAAACAAGTTACAGGATGAATGAAACATGATGATAAAAAGGTGGTTTTATGTCAAATTTTATATCAAATAAAACCAAATGTAGTTGTGATTAGTCCAGCAATTTCCTTTCTTAAAGTCTTTGGACATAATATGAAATAAAAAAAATAATATGAAATTACATTTGAATCAGCAAATGGATGTTGTTGCTGTATATCTCATTTGGTTAACATTCAAAAGTAAACTTAATTGCGCAGTGACTGGCCAGGTGTGCTTGCATGTACTTTAAAAATCACAAAGGTTTAAAGCAGCCAGTAAATTGGAAGAATTCAGAACTTCCTTTCTTTTCACCATTTTACAGTAGGGTGCCCCTTGTATGATCAAGGCCATCTCACTTTCAAGTTTAAGCCTGAAATTGTATAAATTACTGGCAGAACAGGACTAGCTGGTCTCCATTACACGAGAAAACCTAACCTGCGAATCCCTGCTGATATGTAGGTGACTCACTGCTCTTAACACAGAAATCTGCAGCAGCTGTTTAGTTTAACTGTTCAAGATGGTCATAGATAATTACAATAGTAACTGTGTATGCTTCTGTCAGTTTAATTTTGCTTCTTCTTATATTATCAACCGTCTTAAGTCTTCCTTGTGCAATGATTTGCACTTAAATTTTAGTGGCTAATTCACAACGTACTGAAGACTTACTTGTCCCAGAACATATATTACGACACATTTACAATATAGCGTTGTGCAGAGCTACACTCAGACATGAGCCTGTTTGACTACCTGCAGGTCTTTAGGAGCATGGACCCTTGCAGTTCCAGACCTGGCCCTGAGGGGAATACTCTTGATCACATGACTCGGACCAGGGGAGTCCACTTCAATGTCCACCCGTGCGCTGTATTCGTCAGCCGGACCGAGCTCTCCTGTTAAGCACGACCACAAAATAACTGGGTTTCTTTGTTTTTTGATGTTATTTCTCCTGGAAAATGTAAATGTGAAAATCATCTGTCTCTTACATTATTATAGCTTAAGCGACATATGAAACAGTTAATGCAGCCCATTGCCTTGAGCATGAATGATGCCAGTGGTTATATCCATAAAGTGTTAAGAAGTGCTAATCAATAAGCACTCAATTCAGATTGATTACCTGAAGAAACTGTGTATTTCTGAGGAGCTTGGAAGTGAACCCAGACCATGAAGCTCTGTGGATTCTGTAGGGGAGTAAAAAAGAAACAGTTTTTCATGTGACAAAACCAGTGTCACTGCTCAACAGGTTGGATAGAGAAGCAGAACGGATCCATGAAATTGCTTTAGCCCTGTCATCTTAATGTCCTGCCTCTCTTTAAGCAATTAATGAAAAAAAAAATTGATTAATAAATAAGAACATCACTATATAGTTCTAACCTCTCCGTAACTGGCGTGCATCACATGATTCATCACTGAGGCAGAAGACACTGGGGTCAAGTGTCCAGCCTGCATTGCTTCAGATGTCATGGCAACAGGTTGCTTGGAAAAGGTGAAGCATCGCCATGCTGTAGCATTCTGGAGAAATGAGATGTAAAACATGAGCCACTAAAGTGTATTATGATCACTGTTGTTTTTACTACTTTGCATACCAAAAGCATTTTCAGTTTCCCTCTACAACACACTCACGCTTTGTTAGAACAGAAACATAAAGGCCTGAGCCATGATGAATTTAGGACCAATTGCATCCAAGTTTAAATAACAAATATAACACATCTTTATTTAAAAGGGACAGTTTATCCCAGAATTGCCATTTATCCTTCTAGATTATTCTGGCGTGAGTTGCCAAGTTTTGGCAGTACTAAGTGTGGAGATGTCTGCCTTCTCTTAAATATAATCGAACAAGATGACACTTAATTTGTGGTACTCAGTCGCAATAACAATCACAATCACAATTTTCAGATCACAAATTTATCTGAAAACCTTAATAACAAGGTCTAGATAAACAGCACCCAAGATAAGAGAAAATATATTTGATTTTGGGGTCCGTTTAGACAGAGTCCCTTTAAACATAATAGTTACAGAATGAGACTGCTCAAAGGTAGTTTGAAACATATTTTATCTTCTCTCATAAAGCCAGCACACTAATACCACTCATTTACTCTGTCATTAGCTTTGATGAGGTTAACCTGAATGAGCTCAAGGTGCATTGTATGACAAAGGTCAAATGGTGTCTGAAAATCTGCTGCTTAGTTGCATTTAAATGTGCACCTGTGTTTTATCCTTTGCCATGTAACACGTAGAAACCGCAGTACCACAGTCATGCATCTTTATACGTGTTTGTAAGTGATCTAAGGATAAACAGAAATGTATTATGTTGACTCACTGCGCTGATGACCAGACGGATGGGCACTGTAGCATGAGTCCTGTTGAGCAGTTTGAGGGGAATGGATTTGGCACTGCCTCCTGGCAGGTCTCCAAAGTCCAGACAGCCAGATTTACTTACTTCAACCTGAGAATCAAGATGAATTTCAGATCCTGTCTAAGATGCAATGCAGCATATTTAACTTTATCCATTGGTCTATCAAAAAAGGCCAGAATAAGCAACTTCACTTTGACAACATATATTTCAAAACACCATCTCTGTACATGAATCTCAACCCTTAAGTATTTTACTTTGGCTTATTTCTTAAGCTGTGCATTCACTATACAATTTAAATCCATTTCTGACGCAAGTTTTTGAGCTGCACAACTCATTTTAGAGCCAGACAGACTTTGAGATAAATTCTGCACTTGAAGTGTATTAAGTATGAGAACGCAATGATGTGCTATACTTCAAAATGTATGCCTGTTAGAAGTACAGTGTTCAACATACAGAGGGGAGGTGTGCCGTGGGATCCATACACTGAGTGAGATATGCTATGTACTGTGAGCTAAAATCACAAGCTAAATGACATAAAGTATGCAGTACAAACAGTTTGTGTGCCTAAAAATATGTATGGCGTATTTAAAATATTAAAACCAGTAGCACACCGTGGAGCATAGTTTAGTACAGAGACAGTGGTGTCAGCATTAAGGAGAAATAGTGTCGATTCTGCAAAACCACTGAAGTCCACCTGAGGAAGATAACCGTGGAAGGCTATCAAACTACCGGGGGCAGTAAGGAAAAGGGAAAAAGCCGTGTTCATGGGCGGTTCAGAAACAGCTTTCAAGGTGACCTTTCCAGTCAAATCTAGAAATTTCGGAGGGAAGGGTTTGTGCCAATACGTGCACCAAAATGCAGTAAAAGTGACACAGTTAAATTCAGATCACCAACAGGAAATTTCAGGACAGGACAAAAAGTTAGATAACAATGAACCCATTATATCTGAACCATAAATAAATGAATAAAATACAGTGTGATTCAGAAATAAAAGGACAGGAAAAAAATCAATTAGGTCACGGGCTTGGGTTTATTGCTGTGACATCTTGCCTTTGCATAATCTTTTTTGCATATGATTCTGAGAAGTCCTGGCTGATTTATTTGTGTTGACAGGAGCTCCAGTCCTTTTCTCCTAGCCCAAGGCTGGGACTTTTGCTCAAATATTGTCACATAGTGTACAAAGGGGAGCAAGGAGCGATCACAGCCCAATTCGCCCATTGGACATTCAGATGAATTTCTAACTGAAATTTTTATCGGCTGTCATCAGGCTCTTGAACAGTTGAAACAGAGCCATGATTCAATTCACTGAGGTAAACGTCTTTTTTCCCCCCTAACTGGCAAATAGAGCATCTGAAATGCCATGGAGACACAACCTGTCATGTGGAAACAAAACACAGAGGTCAGGTTGGTTGAGCTGTGGCAACAGTACATACACCTCCTCCTCCTTTCTTGACCAATAGGAACAAGACAAATGTTCCACTGCACGGTGATAAATATTTTTTCTCATTTAGGTAGCTAGCTTGCTTGTTTGTTTGTTTGTTTGTGAGAGAGAGAGAGAGAGACAGAGAGAGAGAGAGAGAGAGAGAGGATCAAAACTTTGACTGACCCGTTTCTGAAGGTGCACTTGTGTGTGAGAGGGACAGACGAAGGGTATGTGAGCCTTACACAAATGAGACAAGTGAAATACAGGACCCTGTATTACAGCTAAATTTTGTAGGGAGAAAAATGACAACTTGCCATTTCATTTTCGACTTTACCCACATATAGTGCAAGCACTTAGGTTGATGAATGGATTGTACTGCGTGAGTGTATAAATCACAAGCTTTGATTTTTACATTGCAGACAAGAGACTCACTCGGTACGAGTAGGTATAAAATGACAACAATTCTAAAATCGTACAGTATATGTTTAGCTTTATGTTGCAGATTATATTTGGTTAATTGTGTGATGTGTGACCTGGAGGTCCTCACCTCAAGCGCAGGATTCTCTGCTATGGCAACCAACACCACCTTTTTAGCAAAGATATTGGCCCTGGCAACCGTCTCAGTCTCAGCAGACGCAGGCCAGGAGCAAACACTGAGGACACACTGGTAGACACCGGCTTGTGGAGGGATAAACAACACTTTCTGTTCCTCCGTAGTCTTAGGGCCAATGATTGTCTTATTCTTCACGATGAGCCACTGGTATGGCAAACTATCCACCTGTAGGGATTGGAATTGAATATGAAACAAAAGGATGATCATTAAATCAAACAAGAGTTTCTTTAAGAAATGTGGCTAACAATGCTGAGAAGGTTTTAAAGTACAAACTGTGAAGCTCTTTACTTCACAGTATTACATTTTTGGACACAATTAGGAAAACTTTAAAAATATCTGTGCTTTGACTCAGGGTTCAACAGTATGAGTATTCTATCTGCATTTGTGCATAAAAACAGAAACTGGAAAAATAATTTACGAGCACAGAGTAAAAATCACAGCCTGTCGTAAATATCTACCAGGCATTCAAAAAATACAAAAAATGCCCCAATGCACCATTACAGCAGAGTTTTCTGTGATAACACAGCAACAGAGACAGTGGGAGCTGCAGAAAAGTGAACAACAAAAGTCCCAACAGCAGAACACCTGCACAGTGTTCTCCCCATGTAAGAATCGACTTCAGTCATGGAGGACAGCAAACATCTCCTCTGTGCTTTCTGACTACCATCTGGAGGCTGGCTGAGCAGAAAAGGCCAACATGTACAGACTTCGCTAAAAATGAAGTCCTTTAACTTTATTTTGAGCAATGATTTGAATCAACACTGTGCATTTTTAATCACGTGTCCTTCTCTTTCCTCCTCTCAATGATTATTTGTCTCTTTCCTTCCTTTCTACCATTTTCTGTATCTAATCAATTAATTGCTGCTTCTCTCAGTGAGGCTGTGGGGCGGGTCTCTGATTGGTTGAGGCAACAGGTGGACCTTTATCACTGACAGATCACAAGATACAATATAGTTTCATGTGAGAACTTGTGTGTTCTGTTCTTTGTGTGTGTGTGTGTCAGACATTAAACCATGCCTCGATAATGTATGAGAAAAAATTTTTATTATTAATTAATATTAGATTAGATTCAAATTTATTGTCATTACACAAGTACAAGGCAACAACATGCAGTCACCATCTAAGCAGAAGTGCAATAAGCAGCAAGTGCAGAGTTATAATATCTACAGTTATATGTATGCACCGTCTAAGGTTATTGCTATGGATATTTTTTTACAGATGGTACATACAGTTGATATATACAGTGGTGTATAGTATGTACCATGTTATTTACCGTTGCCAAGTACAGTAAACGAGTGGCTCTGGATTAAAAATTACAATAACAATAATAGATTAGTGATATGTACACTAAGCTCTAAATGGATCATAGGATAAGTATTCAACTGATAATTACTAATTTTATAACTGAACACATGCATAAATAAATAAAATCCTTAGTTACTTAGCTCTCGGACACTGCAGATTTAGTCACCGCTCTTTCTGCTCACCTTCTCTCCATCAATGGCCAGGCTGGCGACAGTGACCGACACTTGCTGCCATCTTTCGGAGGGGTTGAAGAAGCTGAGGGAAGTCTGTGAGGCGATGCCAACACAGCAGGCGTGAGGGAACCGCAGTTCCTCTGGCACCACCACCTGGCCTGAGGGTGACAGTGTAACAGATAATAGATGATAAATGCTGCCTCTCAATGCAGAAGCTGTAAGTAAAGTACTCATTGTAAGTGCAGACTATGAGATGCAAAGACCTGAACATTGGAATGAATTACAGCAGTTGAAAATTGACTATTTAATTGCCTGTTGTAATTTTCTTCTGTGTACAAGACTGATTATCTCCCTGAGTCTGACAGACTCTTGCCCACGTATCTTACTTACTGCTTATATTACAAGGTATTAAATAACAACAGTCTAAATTAGTGGTCTTATCTAATTGTATATTTGTCTATAATTTCAAAAGTGTACACATCAGATTGAAATGGGAAACAAAAGTTTCACATTAGGACCAAGACCAATGTTACCTTTGTATTTCTCCAGCTCACCTGTCACCAGTGGCTCTGCACCATATTGACTGTAGGGCTTTCCCATCATTCCCATGTCTTGCTGGCTCTGATGGGGTCTAGGGAGGTGATGAGACCCAGCAGCCCCAGAAATCCCCAGAGGACCTGATGTGGGATGGATGTGTCTCACTGAAAGATCACTGTTGGATATCCCTGGAGAAAAAAAAAAAGAGGAAATCTGAATAAAAATTTCTTTATGCATATTTTTTCTCAGCATTTTACAGTTATTCCAAACATAACTCAGCCATTTAATTTCTGAAAGAAGAGAGAAAAGACATGCCTGTCGAGGGCACACCAAAGACATCATTTCTTGATGCTCCCACATGATAAGCACCAGGATGTAATGGAGCTTCAGGTCTTAAATACTGCTGAGCCAGGTGGGAGTTAAAGAGAGAGTGTCCAACAACGACAGACTGCATGTCACCTTGGTGGGGGGGAAGGTCAATCAGGCCAGCACACTGGGGCTTAAAGCTGGGGATGGGCACATAGTGAAGTCCCTCTGATGAGTACGACTCAGGCACGCCAAGGCCACCAGCATACCCCGATGATGACACTGAGCTCGCAGCTCTCCAATGCTGAGAGCTCTGAGGAGCTACATTGGTACTAGCTTGCTGTATGTTCAGATTACTGCAATAGCCTGAGTCCACTTTTATAAGCTGTCTCACATTGGACTCTGAGAGATGCTTCCTGCAACCTGCTGAAGGATCACCAGTTCTGTCCCCAGGGAAGTGGAAGTTACACTCACTCTGGCTGCGAGTACAGCTCAGTGCAGAACCACTACATGAAGGCTCTGGGCTTTTACAATGCTGTGCTGGTAGTGGGTCCAAACTTTTTGAATGCTGCGGTTGCACTTGGTCCAGACTTTTGGACAGGCCAAGAATATCGAGGTTAGACTGTGTATCTGGTTCTACAGGTGGAGTTGGACTGAATCTGATGATGGTGGTGCTCAGTGCCATGGTACAGTTGTTCTGTGGGGGGCGAAACAACACAAGACCATAAATACCACACTCACAATTAATACAGAACTACAACCAATTTCACCATTAACACAACTTAACCTTTTTATTTGTGTGGGTCAGAGAAAGCATTAACACTCAAAATTAAAGAGCACATTTTAACATTAATATTTCCATGACAGCATCCTGGCTATGCAACATTCATTTCACAGAGCATCAACCTTGTTGTTTCTTGCAACGAAAACAGAACTTTTAGTGCAGGTCTGCAGAATAGTTTTGTTACATGCACCACATACACAGCAGTTCAGAAGTGGCATGTTTTACCTGCCTAATTTTGATAATTTCCTTCATATTTTGTTGATATGGTCAATTTTGATTAATTTCTGGGCATCTACAATGAACAAGTTGACTACGTAATGAAATGTTCACAGTTAGGTGAACCTGACCTTGTCGTTCCATACCTTTTGCTTTTCAGGTGTAGGTATACCAGTGCCATCATTCACCGAGATGTAAGTGAGCCTGCTGGGACTAGGGCTGGAGCAGGTAGACTGAGGAGAGAGGTCCTTACCCGGACGTTTGTCTGCCAGACGTCCACTGGACGAAGCAGGTGACAACACACTTGGAAAACAAAATAACATTGTGACAAAGTAATAAATGAATAAAGATCCAAAATGCAAATATCTCATGTCTGTCAATATTAATGTGCATTAATTAAAGGCAGAAACATAAATTATGCTAGACAGGTCCTTTCTTGTCAAGTGATCATTTTTGTCAATTTAGACGAGCTGAATTTTGATGATTTGAATTTCAATTTGAAGCCACAAAAATGATATCATTTCATAATAATTGACTCAAAGAGATGATGTATTATACAATACCCATCAGCACTAGGAATGGAGGTCTGACTTGGAGAGGAGTGAGTAAGTGGAGATGTGGACGGTCTGAAGTTGCATTGTGTCTCCTCCATACGGGGCTCAGAAAAACCCTTTAGCTTTTCTGAGAAACAGAGTTATTGTTAACATCCACGTTCATCGTATCATCTCAATGTTCTCACAGGGGCAATGCCTTCTAATCATGCCTAATACAGCGGCTACTGATCTCTACAGTTGTTTGAACAATCCTGACAATTGTGCTGTTTAAATCAGAAACAATCTTTGTGCTTTTCACTCACCAGCTGCTAGTGGAGGCTGTAAGAAACCAACATGCTCCACAGTGCTACAAGGTAGTGGAGCAGCCATGACATTCTTGAGTGGTAGTTTCATGTCTGGAGAGTTTCTGGGTCTGTCCTGCTTCTGCTGCTGGCCTGTACTCCTCACCCTCTGTGGGGGAGGAGAGACGCCTTTAAAGCCTTTCAAGCCTGGGGGGGTTCTTGGCAAGCCAGGTGAGGTAGCAGAGCTTTTATCACTCTTTTGTGATGTTTCTAAAGAAGACCTAATAGCATTAGATTCTTGTGGGTTCAGTTCTCCTGGCTTGAATCCATTTTCTGTGAGGGCCCTGCCTGAGGAACCACAAGTCTTGTTGGCAGAAGAAGCAGAGTAATCACATGCTCCTACTTTGTCTGCAGGGGGCTTAGCAGTGGAAGATTGCTCTGGGCCAACAGACCTTCTGGCAGATGTCCGTGGACGAGGAATGGAGCTTCTTTTTGAATCACTCCTATGACCCGGAGATGATGCATTTGAAATTGATACTGTGGATGAGTCTGCGTTTAATGCTGTCTCTTCTCTTCTGTCTCTTTCCTCAGTTTTTATACTTGTGGGCCTGTGTTGACTCTCACTATCCACTCGCTGAGCTGTGGTCCCCTGTTCCTCAGGATATCCTGCCTGATGGTTCCTCGGAGAGTTCTTGAGGTTTTCAGACCAGTCAGACAGGTTAAAGGTAGTGTGTACCACAGAGGCATCACTGCTGCCTGACACATCAGTCTTTTTCAGGTACTTCTCCATGTCAAAGGCACTCAGCTCTCCAACACAGGTGCTTCTCTGTAGTGTGTCCAACAAAGCGCTCTGATATGGCTCAGGGAGGATCTATGTAGAGAACAAAATGTCAGTTTTCATTTCAAAGAGGGACATTTAAAAAGGGATGTTCAGAAGTCACAATTGAATTGTTTTTTTTATTTGTTGCAGATTCCTTCATAAAAAATACAGCTCAAGGACAAAAAAAAAAAAAAAATTCTTTCTAAAGGAATGTGGAATGTGTTTCTTTAGTTTATTCTATTGTTCTAGTGAGACCTTTATTTAGAAAATAAATCAAAAAAGGATCAATATATTTCATAATATGTAAAGTTGGGATGGATATAGAAATTTATATGCTGTTCATGTTCTAACATTCAAAAAAAAAGTGACCGTGTCAAAATATATATAGTATCAAATGTAAGAGTAATATCTTGGGAATAAACAAACCCTTACGTGTTGAGCTGAGAACGATTCCTCTGTGAAGTTAACAGCAGGACCAACAAACTCAGGCTGGTTCCTTGCCCTACTCCTTTTGGACAGCTCCATGATCATGGCAGCCAGCTGCGATGGATCAGTGCTGATGGATGCATCAGCAATGGCTGAAGCAATTGTACTGATGCTCAGCATCAAATGGCTGCTATTATTGTCGGGGGACATGCAGCTTTGGTTGCCCAAGCTTAACTCAGAGCCAGAGCCATTGTGGTCTGTCAGCGCAGCTCTAAGAGAATGGTCCTGAGGAGGGGAAGTGATCTTATGTTAGAATGCCATATAGCTCTGCAGTTAATCCTACATGGAGATATTCAAATGTAACCACACGAAAAGATCCCTGTACCTCCTGTTTACATGGTTTTGGATCAGTATCACCTTTAGGTGACATCCTTATACCTGGTGCCTCAAGAGTTTTGTCCAAATCCTCTGCAAGCAGAAGATTATGAGAAACAGTCACAAAGACACAGAACAAATATTTCTAAAATCTAAAACACCAAAATATGAACCAAGAAAATGATTCTTCAGCCTCAGCAATACTGGAAACCCACCTGAATTGAGGGTTTTGTCTGCATCACCAAGTTCCATGGTGTCACTGTGAGGAGAGTTGTCTTTAGCTGAGAGCTCTGAGGGGTGAATTAGGGCAAACGGTTCCCTTTTCTCTGGAGAGGTAATGATGTAACCAAAGGACGGCTAGAGGAACAAAGAACAAGCTTTATATTATTACATTTCTCTCTCTGAGGGACTTTAAAAGTCAATGGCAAAAGTGACAGCTATTCTAACTCTACACCATTAAATTGTAAAGACTGGAAACAATCTCCTCAGCCCTGTCACAATTATCTTAATGAACTCTTACTAGCTTGCTTGTGTGTGTGTGTGTGTGTATACACGTTTTTTTTTTTCCCAACCAGTTAAACCAAAACCAGTGTGCTGCTAACTGAAACCTGAATCCAGAAGATACAATGTAATCTATTTCATGATCATGATTGTTTGACATGCTTTGCATGTCTATAAATAATATCTAATGTGTAACTGTATCTTTGACCTGCGTGTATAATTCTAAAAAGGAACCGGAACTCTGACAAACTGACAAAGTTGCATTGTAACGTATGAAACCCACAAGAGACTGAGGGAGTATATTTTTAATTTCCGTAACACGAAAGCGGTTTTGACTTGTTTTACTGACCCGTTTCACTGCATTCATATCATCAGTCCTGCCCAGGCAGCCTAGGGCTTCAGAGCGTTGTTCAAAAAACTGTCCCAAAGATAGTCGCAGATAGCTTTGGTCTCCTTTATCAAATTCTGAAGAGACCTGGGAAGCCCTCATGAGGACGTGACTGCTGGTGGGGATCTTCCAAGAAGAGTCACTGTTAAAGGTGCTGTTGCTGCTGGCTGGTTCAATCTTCTCCTCCTGTGTGAAGAGTGATACTCACAATAAACCACAAGAGGTCACGCTTTAAAAAAAAAACACTGTAGCTGAGTTTTAGACATCTGGTAGCATTGTCTCTTATGATATGGCATTAACACCATAATTAATAACCATAATTAATAATTCATTTGTTTATATTAATCTGATTATAACAAACAATCTAATCCAAGTTTAATTTGTGAGTGATAACAAATAAACAGATCAGCAATATTCACATGTGGCATTCCACACTGTCTTCTGATTTGACTCAGTCACTTGGGCAAAGCTTGACCAATGAGTTTTCCGGACAGAAGGGGAAAAGGAGAACGTTCTATACCTGCATGAACTGGTGCTCCTTCTCAAATTCCTCTTGATCCTTCACTATCAATTCCAGAGCATCACCTGCAAAGGAACAAAAAATATTCAAAGTATATCCATATTTATAGTCATTTGAACAAAGAGAAACACATTACAGCAGAACATCTCATAGTAATACAATAGAGTAGTTCTACGTACAAGAAGGAACAAAGTCTTCAGTCTGAAACTGGCCAGCAACTTCTGATGTCTTCCCATTAACCTCCTTCTCAAAGGAAGAGTAATATGCCAGGTCAGTGACCCACTGCCCTTCTTCATTCTGGTACACCACACCGTGACTGGCACTGCTACCTGAAGAGAGAAGCTATGCTGTTAACATAATGTGCTATGTACCAATAAGTATAGGTATCTTAAGAGTACATAATATCAATACAGTAGCTACAACCTTGTTGAAACTCTAGCTCCAGATTGTCTGGGCAGTGATTCCACCCATCATCTGAATCTTCCTGGTGGAAGCTCTGGGAAAAATATTTGGGTTCCAGTGAGGTGGAGAGGACATTGTTGTCATCTTCACTTGTACTGCCTGAAGCGTTTGCACCAGTCACATCACCACAAGGGCCACCCCTTAAGCCCAAGAAAGGCCTGGCACCATCAGGCTCATCTACTCCATCATCATCGTCATCGTCATCATCATCATCGTTGTCATCATTCTTGTCATCGCATTCTGGAGGGAGAACCTGCAGGTGGGTTGGTTGACAAGGGTGCATATCAATGAAGATTTGTTTCAATACTTGTGTCTTACTTCTCAATTTTATTATTGTGTCAAAAAAACACCTGATTTTCCCATTATATATGGTACCTGAGAGAGGTGGAAGCTCTCTTGGCTGCCTTGAAGGTTTGATACAGTTAGGTTTGCAGAGTTCTGAGGTCTCCTCAGTCCAGCTCCACTCCTCAGGTAGCCCAAGTCCAACAGTCGGTCAACAGAGGGGCCAGACTCAGTGCTCTCCATAGCATCCTTGCATTCAAATGAGGACCACAATGACAGAACCATAAAAGCTCATATTTACGTATTCTTTCTTGCTGTGTTTTCATTGTTTCACATCATCAGGTTTATGCAACAGTTGATCTATTTTCCTCTCAAATCACGTAAGTGTCAAAAGTATCATGTTTGTAGTGGAACAAAATTTAAAACGTTAGGGCTAATGGTCCTCAGTATGAAATGGGGACAAACTATAAATCAAGAAATGGCAAACATTGTTTCTATTTCAACATACACAGATAATAATGTCATTCTTCTGAAAGTACTTTTTTTCCTTGAAATTATCATCAACTTTTACAACAGCGGGTGCACTAAACAACTTTTATAGGGATCTAATGTAAATCAGAACGTCAATTAATTTGAAATGATAAAAAAAAAAAAAATCAATGTAATATTGGAAACAGTATTGATAATAAATATATATATTATTCAAAATATATGATTAAAAATAATAAAATATACAATTAATAATAATAGTAACAACAACAACAATAATAATATATTTATTTCAAATATTATCATAAAATGAATATGTATGCACGGAATAACCGGATTAAAATACCAACCAGACTGACCAGACTGATATAGTAAGATGAGAACATGTATCTGCACTCACCAATGCCCCCTGTCTGTCCAGGACCATGCTCCAGTTGACGGGAGAAAGCCGGTGAGCTCCCCCTAATGCCCCCACAGAAGAGCTGGTCTCTCCAGTTCCCACAGGACCCACACGGTCACCAATCTGTAAAACATCATGTCAATCAAGCTGTAAGGCTGAGTAGGTTTCCAGCTTTGCCTGTTTCATCTGGTATAGAAGCTTAAACCGGTTTGATTTTACTGGCAACTGTGCATGCAGTCAGCTAACAGGAGTACAGGGATAGTTGGTCTACTAGAGTGACAGGGTGGTGTTTCTCCTGTCTAGGTGTGATGTACTACAGTTGAGAATTGTGTACACAGTACAGCTACACTAATCCGACCCACATCCACTAAAAAGAAATCCCATCAACAGCAAGCTGGTGCAGGTTATACTATGTTTTAGTGCTAAGCCTTGAGCAGTCAGTACAGTTAAATTTACTGAAATAAGCTGTTAATACAAAACATCACTATGTGTATCCATTTCAAATTAAAAGAGCTCAAGAGATTCGGTGGAAACAGACATCTCATTCCACAACAAGGGTTTTATTGTGAAACACTTCCCATATGCACTTGAAATGTAGCCACTGCCATCTTTCCCAAGACTCACAAGACTGAAGACTCATTTTACTTATTATTTTGACACTTAACTTTAGAAGAAGAAAAGTTAGGTTGAATGGTTGCCGTGAGAAATAATAACACAATGTCTCACGGCTGATGGATTGTCGTGCTGCTGCACTCTCATTTATGCACTCAATGAGAGAGGCTGATGAATCAAGTGAGACAAAACAAAAGGAAAAAGAAAAACAACAGACTGGTCCAATCCACCATTTGGCCTACTATCACACTGGTTTGAAAATATTTAGACATGCCCAACCCTATCAAGCAGCAGATCTCAACAGAGCTTAGCTAATTTGGTGTTGCAAATCAAACAACCATAGAATGTGTGTCAATAAAATCCACATTGTGAGGGCAAACAGACCTGTACAACTATGTAAAGAAGTAAAAAGTGTTAGTCTTCAATATTTAGCAAAAAGAGAAAGAATTAACATGCAGCCAATACTAATGCAGTTAATTCAACCTGTGTTTATCACATTCTCACCTCAGAATGTCTGGAAAGGCTGTTTCTTCCATGTCCTGGCAGATTATTCAGATCATCGTCCTCATTGTCACCAACAGCACTGCTACCCACAATCCCCAGCCCACGGAGGACATCATAGGTGGTCTGGACGTTGGTCCCCGGGAGAGGCATGGTGGAAACTCCACCATCATTTCCACTTTCTTCACTTCCACTGCTCCCATCCCCTCCTCCTCCATCACCTGGAGTTATACAATGACAAATATGAACTATCAAGAAAACCAGTCGGAGAACTAAAAAAAAAAAAAAATACATAATTTAAATTGAATATTGTCATTTAAGCTGAATATTGCACCTGTGACCGGAGGATTGATGACTTGACCCTCAGCAGATCGTCTGTGTTCAATTCCAGACAGAGAGGTACCACCACGGCTGCTGGCAGGCTCGTCATCAGAACTGCCTCCCTCTAAGCCTGGCCTGAAACTGGGACGATTACTCTCTCCAACCTGTACCAACATGTACATATGCGCACACATAAAAACATAAATTGCATAAACCAACACAATCATTTTGATTAGAATGATGAAGCTACTTAATAGTGAATTTTGGAGGGAGGCTACTGGAAAATACTTTTGAGTTATTTAAAAAAAAAATCTAAAAATATTATACCGGTATATATATATATATATACACACACACACACACACACACAATACAAAATATTGTTTGCCATTTCTGACCAGTTGCCTGGAGGTGCTGGGCAGCAGCCGTGTCCTGGTAGCATTGCTGTTCTTTCTGGCAGACTCCAGTTCATCCTCCGTGTCCTCATCACTGGCAGGACAGGAGTCCATACCTGTAGCAGCCAGACGCACGTCCGGCATCTGGAAGTCCTCCTGAAGAAAACAGTACACAACATAAAGTGAGACTTAACAATAAAGAGAAAAATTGGAGCATGAATGCTACGTAAGACATTTATGTTTTTTTTGTTTGTTTTTGAAAGTAACTTTAGAATTCAAATTCAGAAAGTCAGATTACATCAATAAAAGTTTCTTCCCAAACCCAAATTATCTGGGTGATATTTATGAAGTTGGAAGCAGCACATTATAGACGTGACTGTGCTCACCTGATCATAATCTTCAAGGAAGTGGTGTCTGTACTGTTCTGCTTCTGTTGAACTCAGGTTTGATATGTCATCAGAAGCAACTGGCAGTCCCTATGAACAGTTAAATATATTATGGAAACATTACAACAAATACATGAGATGAATAAGAACTGAATAAACAGCTATTTTAAAATCAAACTTTTCTCTAATGGTTATTTCTTTCAATCCAGGCAAAAAAAAACACTAACACTTGTATTCATCCCTGGGCCAAGCGACTCTGCAGTAGTCACTGGTAGTCATCGGTTCTAATGTAAACATGACACCCAAAACATAATGCCGTCAGCAACAGCTATTCTCGGTGCAGAGATGTATAAAACAAAAAGGCATATTGGTCTGGTAGCAAAAACCTGAATATATACACTAATTGTGGTGTAAATGGTACAAGAGAGCAAGTTGGTAAAGTAGAAAGTGTTTTAAAAGCGAGAACAGTCTTACTGTGGCAGAAATCTCCTGGCCCTCCACTCTGCCTCTCTGCATGGCAGGAGGAACCAGCTTATTGAAATATAGTTCCAGCTCATCGTGAGGCAGGCCGTTGGAATCAACATCATCATCTGGAAATCAAACACATATTCTGTGTTCATTTCCTTAAATTAAAATTTAATGGACGAACAAGATCTACAAAGTGTAATAATAACATAATATTATCCCATGCAGGAATGGAAAAATGCCAACTGCAAGCATACCCGTAATGTCGCTGTTCATGCTGTCCACTGACATGAGCTTCTCATTTGCCAAGAAACTGGAGTTGCTACCACTGAAATGGTCACTGTCCACTCCCTCACTTTGCACACTGTCCTCCTCAGCAGTGGCTGGTAAAGACTGAACCTGTATGAACAAAGAAAAAGGAACATATTGGAAAGTATTTGATCGCAGTTTAGATTACAAAAAAAAAAACTGCACTGGAATGATTGTTTAAACCTTAAACTGCTCGATAAAAAAGTTCTCCCTCATATATATCCCGTAATGAACTGGTTGAGGGTGGGGGGTGTACCAAACAGAGAGGTCAGGTTAGACATTTATGGGTCTATAAACTACAGCAAATGCAACTGATCAACCTGTAGTGAAAAAAAAACCAAAACAAAACACACCAAAATTCATACCTTTGCATCTGTAAAATCTTTATGTCCATACTGGGTAAACGTAAGAAGTCCTGTTGACAGCTCTGACAAAGGCCACAGAAAACAAAATCTGTTAATGTCTTCATTCTGATAATAAAAACTGCTTATTTTCTATATATCAGAAATCACAAATATAAACCCATGTAACATTAGGTAAAGCCTACTTCAAGTTAGTAAGTATTCCAGTATAAGAACAATGTTACATCTACAATGATAGATGGGACCAATAGCTTTTACCCGTTCCAAGTTCTGTAGGCCGGCCATGGACTGAGCCCAGTTGTGCAGGAGGAAGCCCCACTGTGGATCCTTGGTTTCTGGATGCACTCTCATCCAAATTAATCTTCACCAGCATGTCTGAAATACGGTGGGCTGCAATGAAGTCATCTGCATCGTCTCTGTGGTGCAGGCGTGGATGCAAATAATTAGGACCACAGACATCATGACTGTCCACACAAACCAAATCATACAATGCAATGTAAAAAAAAAAAAAAAAAAAAAAAGGCAAAATATTAAAATTAGTACTTTTAGTATAATCGACTGTAACTGAACTTCTCTCCACTGAATGTACAGAACAGAACTGTAAAACCTACATGGACTGACTTACAAAAGATAATTTACATACATATAAATTGTCTCTTATATTGTGGCCTGCATTTTTAGGTGACATTACTTAGAGAATTTGAACACTGAAGCCTTTTTCGACAGACTTTGGAAATAGCATCGAGCAACAAATATCAGTAGTGTGACCTAATTGGATGTATATACTCACAAGTCATCTTTGAAGCTGAGGGCAAAATTTCGCTGTCCTCCAACAGATGATTGTGCATTGGCTGGCTGCTGCTCTCTGCCCTCCAGATATGATGCCTCAACATTATCTCCTCTGTAAAGCAACAGTACATAGGATGCTTTCATAAAGCAAATGCTTGTTAACATACTAAACAAGTTTGCATCATGGTTAAATTTAGAAACTGAACACCGAATCAGTACTAACATCCTCAGCACTTTTTCCTGTTACTTGTGTGGTAGATTTCAGAAACCAAAATGGGCTGCAACAATTTCTTAACAAACATGTTTCCATAGACAGATCTGTATTTGGCAGGCAGGACTCAATGTTTTTTCTAATTTATTATTTCCGTTTTCTTGCATATCAGTACTTCCTATTTCTAGTAGCACTTACACAGAACAGATACAAACAGGACAAACACAAAATTCTCAAAACAGGAGTGAAATAATTTCGGCATCTCTTCTCGCACCAGTCAAACAGTCTATGTTATAATTCATAGACCCGTGATTGAGAGTGCCTCTACAATGATATCACATCTGTCCAAAGCAGCAGCATGCTCCCACCTGTTGTCAGACGTGGGTCTAATTTTAGCCACTGTAGAGGCAGCCACTGGATGTCCTGGGCCTGAACCCAATGTCACATTCCCCAGTGTGGCACGGCCACTCGTGCTGTCCAGAGATTTGCAGAGGAAACTGGGGAAGACTTCATCTTCCAACTTGTAAAAACTGTCTGCCATGGTTTTCAATGGAGAAGAGTGACAGCCAAATGAGGCTTGACTTCAGCTCAGGTGAAGATCATTTGTGATGTCTAAGAAAAATAAATAAGAGAAATAAGGGCAAATTAGTATTACTCTGAGAAGACAAAACACGTCCAATAACTTTACAGTGGAGCGGCACGGAGAGGACCACTTCAAACCGTGTTTCTGTTTAGAAAATATAAGTTCGTTGATACCACCTCATCTCATTGAAACAGGGAAGAACGACAGTTTGCAAATGTGTACTAACAACGCATTTTTATTTAATATAACCTTTGTCGTTTGACGGCTATACAGTTCGGCCTATACACAAAGTACGGGCAATTACTAGCTACAAACTAATTACACCAGGTTAGCTTAACCATTAACGCTAGCATCTTGCTACAAACAAGAGGGTTTGTCAAACTTTCCAGCACGTTACACATTTGGGTTTAGTACGCCACTATCTACTTTTTTTGCAGAGGTAGAAGAAAGAAACGCACGAAGACAAGTTACATATATGATAAACAAAATAATAAGTTAAATCTGTCTGCTAAGCTAACGCAACTCTTTCGAGACTGGACTTTCTCAACAAGAGAACTAACTGTTAAAACATAACGTAAATGTTGGATGGAGTTCAACTCACACTCAAGAAGCGGACCAACAGACTACTTCTCTAACTCGAGTCTTCATAAACTGGTGCAGACACGTTGGCGGTGCCCACTTCTGTTTCAAAAGTAACTTCCAAACACTTCAATCTTTCATTATTGCTTAAAATCAAACAAACCGTGCACCAGTTCGGACGACCAAACAGCGCCCAGAAATCACAGGAAGCCCGCCTAAGCGTCATGTCACATGGGCGGGACTTAACTAATTTATACCACTTTGATTGGACAACAATTCTGAGAGGGAGGAAATTGTCAATTATAGTAGGATGTAATTCATGTCAATCCGTAGAACCTGGACACTTGGGAAGTTGTGAGAATGTCTCACAAGACACATTGATGCGTCAATTAGATGTCTATCTTTACAGGATGAATGAAAGAAGTGTGACGTAGGGTGATTCTTTACTCCAGTCGTAATATATTATGTGATACTACTAAAAGCGTAACAATGACCATTTCTAGAAGTAAACATGCAGAATCACTCTAAATAGGTCTTAAACGTAAGCATGGATTTAAAACCAAAGACACAAGTATTAGTTACTGGAGGCGGTGGAGAGGCGCGGAGGCGGGGGGCTGTTATTGGATCGTGTTCTGCCGAGCAGCTGCAAGGATGCCTTGGTGAGCAAACAGCTGCTGCTGAGAGAACTGCCATCACATGCATTCCTGTTTTTCAGAGGCATCATGAGCAAGCCGTGAAATGAAATATTATCCTTCAAAACAAATGAAATACTGTGTATTTTTTATAATTTAAAGCGAAAACTGAAGAAACGCCTCATATTCACACATAGTGGGTCTTTTATCTCTTGAGTCTCCCTTCAGAAGTCCTATTCAGTAGGAACACAGGAGCCATGAAATTGGCAGAAATCATTTATGTACTCAGATACTTTAGCTGGGCAAATTATACCTGGAACAAAGAGAGAATCTTAATAGAGCTTTCCCAGTGGACAGTGTTTACTTTTTGGAGAACTGTGCCAGTATATTTATTTTATAAAGTCAGGAATAGCTGTGTTTCTGACCCAACCCTTGAGTCTAAAATAGCAGGTCCATTTCCAACAAAAGAAACATGTGATAATGAATCGTTAGGTTTCCATGGAACAGTCGTATCGCATGGCTGTCAGTCACTCATGAACTCATGACACTGTCATTGTTTGTGTAAGGATGTAGTCAAAAGTAACATTCGCATTTTAATACCTTGTGCCACATATTCTGATTTCCACCATGTATAGTTTTAAACCTCAGTAAGCACTTCTTCTGCAGGCACTCTGGTTCCATCATCTCTTTTACCTGCTGCCACTGCCATTGTTTTATGACCCCCCCCCCCCAAAAAAAACCAAAACAATACATTTAACAGTTTTTTTGTATATCAGAAATGTTTATTCTTCACAAACTAAAATATACATTAAAATTGTTATCCAAACAAGCAATATAAGACAAATTTCACAAAATCTTCACAAAGTTCCGTTTCTAATATATGCACAGGAAAAATGACATTATCAACAATGACATTAACTCATTTTAGTCAGAACACCCTCAAATCACTGCCCTTCAGCCTCTGGCAAGGGTAGCAGTGCTCTAGTGGAGAGTCTGTGTGGAAGAACCTGTTGCTGAGGCTGAATGGGCTCAGCATCACAGTGTTCTATGAGGGAGGAGGGAGGCAGCAGGTGACCATACCTGGTCCCTGCTCTGGGAGGATCCAGAGGCGGAAAGAAATACCTGAAGCAACAGGAAAAAAAAATGGAAAGAGACGAAGACGGCAGAAACACGGAGAGGAAGGAGACGATGACAATGGAACACAGAGGAAACACATAGAAGGAAGTAGAAATGAGATTAAAAGGAGAGGAGGATGTATGTTCTAGAAATAAGGGAGAGAAACATGACAGAGTACTGACAGAGGTTAATCTTTTTTCTAAGGTGTACATGCAATATCATGAAAAGAGGTGAACCACACTCAAACGTGTTGTAATCAACAAAGTGGAGGCTGTGTAAAATAGAATCATGCAGTTTAAATGAGCCCTTAACCAGTCATACCCAAGTATTCAGCTAGGACATGACTCACACATATTTCAAATGCATGAGCACAAGGGCAAACGCTGGCTGATGCAGAGGAGACATTAGTAATATGCAGGATGCTGGTATATCTTTGGAGAGGTCGGCTGCCGCAGGGGAGGGGTAAAGGGAACTCTCTTGCCAATCCTGCATGCAACAAGCAGTACAATACCACATTACTTCAACAAACCCATCTTTTCACTCTTTTCTCTCAACAAGGAACTGGACTGCAAGAAAACCTTTCTATTCTATAAGACAGAGAAACATAGAGTACTAGGGCCGTACTGAATGTTTTATTAATTTATCTGTTTTTACATGCAAAGCTTCTATTCAGTTTTTCACACGAAGCACTGAATGTCTGTCATCATATTTATTTTATACATTATCGTATATTTTTGTCATCCTTGTGAGAAAAATCCTCAAACAAACTCAAATTCAATTTGAGTAAAGTGATTCTTCAGATTAAAGACTTATTTTCATTAAATTAACTTTTCAATTAATATAATTTGCCAATTTGCCAGTTTTGCCAACATAAATACATGTAGGCAGCAGGAAAGGATGATGGCAAAGACAGCAGTGTACAAGTGATCTTGATGAAGCACTGAGCAAATGCTGATTATATAACATGATCTTGTTTTATTTTTTTAAGGGGGTCTTAAACAATTTCCTATAACTGTTGGAGCTGGAACAGATGTTTTGTGGCTATAACGTGTGATGTATGGTGCTGTTAGATTACGGCTAAACTGTCCTGTTATTATTGGTGTGTGCCCTCCTTTTATGTGCAGCACTCGGACAGCAAACAGCTGTCTGACCGCAGCGAAAATATTCTTTTTGAGACATTAAAGGAGAGCAAGTATGGATTGAATAAGAATGTTTAGTTAAGTAAAAACAGGTTGTGAATTTTGGAAATAATTACATCCATCTTTACAACTCTCTCAGGTTACTGGAAATATTTGTATCACACGAATCGCAAGCAATCCTATACAGCCACCAAAACAGCTGCACAGCATTTGAACGTTACATCAACATCCTGAATGGAATGTAGGAGCTCTGAACTATTCGGTACAGCCCTACATGTGACAGATGAATAAACAAAACAACAAAAACGGTAAATACAGAGGTTATGTTAAGTTAGATGTTGTTAAGTTAAACATAAATACAGGCACAAACAACTCTGACAAAACAGTGTTAGCTCAACCACTGTCCACTGACATTTTTAATCTGTTTTAAATCATCCAAGTTAAAAGAAAATTAAAAGCAAGTCTTTGTAACTTTTGGTGAACAGAGACCACTGTGGCTGCAAGTGACAATTACAGAATAATGGTGAATGTTAAAACATAGTGTAACCAGAGTAGACATAAGCACAGTCTTGACAATGGAATATCTTCATTTACTGTTGTAAATGACAAAAAAAGTAGCTAATGCTTACATTTAAGCAGATGTTGGATATTTTTGCTCGAAAAATGACTGAACTGTTTATTGGTTATCAAAACAGTTGAGTATTAATTTTCTTTCAATTACCTAATTGATAAATGGTTGCAGCTCTACTTAGTAATGTCTTTTAAATGGCAATTTCTGTTTAAAGTTCTGCTAACATCAGCCACAAGAAGCTACTGGTCACAGCAGACCATTTAACGCTAGAGCAACAAAACTGAGACTGACTTCTATTGCTCATTAATTTAATGTTTTTGTAAAAGAATCAATGTGTCATCTCTTTTTTCAAAAGTTACATAGTCTCACTTTAAAGCCATAAATGACCTCGCTAGTATACTTATCCATACTGTGTTTATACGATATAATGATGTTATTGCAGTTGGTTAATAAAGGTTCATTCAAGCCATCTTGCTCAGCAAAGAGTTTGGCAATACTTGCTCAAGGATACATTCGAATTAAAGATTGAAAAGTGAAATTACGAGAAAAAAAAAAGTTGAGAAAATTACTACGCTTTGATTTAACCGCTCATCTTAGAATGGAAAGATGTTGGGTGTTGTGATGTAGGATCATTAGATTTCTCAATGTTGACAAAATAATGCTATCTGACAACAAAATTGATCTGTTCTGTATCCCAAGGAAGGTCTAGAATTTGAAAGAATAGTCACATATCAAATTTGCATAAAGAGGTTTATTTTACTTTTTATACCAAGAAAATGTTTAGCCCTAACACTGACAATTCAAAGTGGAATCCGCTGTGATAACATGCATCCATACAATGAAGTAATTCATTTATAAAAAAAACAAAAAAAAAAACCAAAACACACACACACACACCACAACACATCCAACTCCACAGGCTTGGTGTCGACAACCTGAACGCTGGAAGCCAAGCTCTTTGCATGAGTGAAACATTTGGTCAGTGTGGGCCCAGGAAGTTTTTCAGTTAGCAGCTGCAGTCCCAGTCAGTGTGAGGCATTATAAGTTGTCAGTTCTGACTGGCTCAGGTGGGTGCGTGGCATCAGACACACCACACCACCTACCTTCCTGCGGAAATCCCATTCAGGGCATTCTGGGAGTTGTGAACAGAGGAGCCCACTACAGTGCTCATGGCTGTGGGCTGACCAGATGAACCCGTGAGTGGGCTGCCATCCCCTTTCAGGATGCCTGTGCACTTCCAGTTGTCCATGTAGTTAGCTGCAGAGGAATGCAGGAGGTTAAAATCAGAAGTGCTTGGAATATAATCAACAACTGACTCAAAGACCTTCACACATAAGCAAAGGAGGAAAGCATCTTTCAGTTCAGTATTTTTGGTTTTCTGGCTTTACAATTTTACAGGTTTGGTTCCATCACAGCACTGTTTTTGGCTGTAGCAGGAAGCTCTAAAATCCCACTGTACGCTACCTGTCCAGCAGACAGACACATTTAGCATCTAGCATCTAGCTGATGAACATAGCAGAGCAATTGGCAGCTAAAATGCCAAGTATTTTTCTCAAATGTTAAGGGGAGAATAGAAAAAAAGAGGAGTCAACATCAGACTTCCATTCATTGGGAGGACACAAACATGAGTCCAGTAAATTTGCCATTTCATCACCATGACAATACAGTATAATTTGTCACTACTTGGCTCACAGCTCATTTCCACTGGCTCCAAATGGCAAAAAAAGAAAAATATCAGGTTGCAGGTTTAATAATGCATTTCATTAGCTATTGAATTTGCAGTTACATAAACACAAATATCATGTAAATGCATGAATGCATGGTACACACACAGAAAAACAAACTTTGTTGTTTTATGTTGTCCTTCCTCCAAGGCGTGTTACAAAGGGCAATGATGCGATGCTTCTGCTAATATGCCTTCACCATTCATGATAAACAGACACAGAATAAGATGATGGGTACTGGAATGAAAACCAGTAAAGTGCAGCACCTGCAAACCTATTTTCAATACACTTGCAAAAAACACAGAGGTTGGAGAAGCGGCTTGTGATCGGAGGGTCACCTGTTCGATTCCCCCACCGGACGGGCAGGAAAAATTTGGGTGTGGTGGAGTGATTAATGTGAAAAACGCCGCCCCCCCCCCCTCCATTAGCCGGCTGATGTGCCCTGGAGCAAGGCACTTAACCCCCCAATATGCTCCCTGGGTGCTTGATGCTGCCCACTGCTCCTGTGTGTGTTTCACTGCATGTAATTTGCTGGGTGTTGCATGTGTGTGTTCAACTAAGGATGGGTCAAATGCAGAAGACAAATTCAGTGTGTGTATACTGTCAATAAAGGTGATTCTTCTTCTTCTTCTTCTTCTATGATCACACACACTGGAAAAGTGCCTCTGTACTTCTAAATCACCTCCAGTAGATATCCGAATGTGACAGAGATGTGACAATTAACCTATGGAGCCAATTTCCTGCCAAGACTTAAACAAACAAAATATGCTGAACAAATGTCTTACTTTTCACTAACAAACACTGTGCACCTTGCAAGTCCAAAACACTATTAACAAGTGAATGCATTTTGTTTTGCTAATATCAAATGTTCCTATCAACCATATTACCAACACCACCCTCTGGAAAACACATACAGAACAGGGCAAAAAAAAAAAAGTCTATCCCACAAAGACAAAAACAAAAAGTATCACGTGACCTTTAGCACATCAGTCATTCCACTGTGCTTCTGTACTTTTCAATTCTGACACAACTTCTCTTAGTACTTCACCTTCCACAGCAGCAGGTGGCACTATATGATATTTATGGTACTATTTTGGACTCTGTAGGATTTTTTTTTTGTCCTTCTAAAGCATGCTGCGTTTGTTTCCTGTTTGTTTGAAAAGTATTTATGAAACAACATGCTTTAAGTTTATTTGTTGTGAAATGCGTTTTGGCAGGAGATTAGCTCCATACTAACCCCTGCTGCAACAACAACAGACAACGGCTGTCATTGAAATGAAAGAAAAACAGATGAGTAGTCAGTTAGCAGTGCCTAACAATAAGTCCCCACCTTTCCAGAGTCGCACACAGCCGTCATCCCCAGAAGAGGCCAGCAGGGTGCTGGTGATGTTCCAGCTCACACGCCACACCTGGGAGTTATGGTTGTCAAACTGAGCCACAATCTGCACCTCAAACTTAGTGGGTCCTGTAGAAGTGCTCTCCTTCCTGTTGGATGGAACCAATTTACGAAAAATGAACTGACATGGTGGTAGGTTCTCATTTCTGTCATTTTAAACAGTTTCAAGCAACATCAGCTGCAGAAAGGCATCTATTCGTTTCACTGAGATGTGAAATACAGCATTTCAAGGACTACACTACAATCTCCGTCTACTATGAGTCTTTCATATGACAGCTCTGACAATACAAAAGAAACTGAAATAGTCACCTCATGGGAACAAGCTTAAAGATTCTGACGTCTTTGGTTGCAATGGCGAGCACATGGAAAGACCTTCCCAGGTTTGGAGCAAACGCAATGTCATGGACTGCATCAGTGACGGTCATCAGCGTCTCTGCTTTAGCATATTTCCTTTATGACACAGTTTTGAAAACATCAAACAATTATTAAAAACTCCAAAACAAAAACCTTGGAGTTCTGTGTGGTTTGTAAATGTTTATTTATAAACCAGTGACCCACACACACACAACACTAAAGGAATACCTACCTCGTGTTTTCATTATATTCATAGATCTGAACTTTCCCACCATACGTTACGTTACTGTCGTCACTCCCCACTGCAAACATTGGCGGGTGGGCACGAGAGCTGGGTGGTGGAGAGTAAAAAGCAGATTACACTGACAGGTCATCACACTCCTCTATATAACAGGCTGTTGGGAAGTCAGCAGCAGAAAACCTTGCATTTAAAAAGGTCAAGTTAGAGAATTTCTTGAATTTAACGCTGACTTGCCAGAATGTTTGAAAATGCCAGGAGCAGTGAGTGGAACACATCTGAGCAACCGTTTTCTTATTTTAATGTAAAAATAAATGATTAGATGGAATGTCCAACTCCCGAAATGCACAGAAAAAATGGCTGGTTAATAAGGTTAAGTTATTGGTCATTCCCAGACTTTATTACAAAGTGGGCTTGTTTCACACCCTGCTACTATATTCTACATTAATGACTGTTTTTGTAGAAGGCCACACCAAAAATTAATTCAGTACACTACTGTTACCAATACTCATTCAGTGGGGAGTATCTTTCACACACCAACCTACAAACTGGGGTTGACTGCATTCATATTCTGATATATGCTCTAATGTGTATTTTTTGCAGTTTAATGTGATTTAAAAATGAAAGTTTAAGAAATTGAGGAGCACAAAAAAGTTGTAATTGCAAGATTCATTTTGGAAATGAGAGTGTGTGAGGAGCACAGGAAGGCGGCAAAGTTCTCCTACCAGCTTACTGGAGGCCAATGGGAGCTTTATGAGGGAGTGAAGATCTAGGAGATAATGAGTACTAGATTTCAGACCTGATGAGATAGGTTTTTTTTCACTTTCTATTGTAGGAAAATCACAGGTGCTCCTAGTAAGATTAACAATGGCTCTGACCATGACAATGTGACAGTGAGCCTGGAAACCAATATGTTTAGTTGTTAGTTTTAGATGAAAAATGACAATCAATTAATTGACTATCAAGGCATTTTCCATTTAATTTTCTGTCCATAGTTGAACCGCAACTCCACAAATTATAACTAACCTTCTACTTCAAAGCAAAATATAGTACAGCTAGGACTATGAATGTTCTTTAAGTTTCAATGTCACAACACTTTTTGATGCAAAGTAAGCACATAGTCTGACCTTGAAGGGTTCCAAGAGATGCAGCTGCAGCTGAGCTTGCAGGAGATCTCGTGCTGCAGAGACCACTGACTGAGGTTCATCACATCAGGGGCCTCGTAAATCCTCACCACTCCATCCGCAGAGCAGGTGGTCAACATCAGACCCATGTGTTTAGGAGCAAACTTCACATCAGTCACTGAGGTTCGACTGTCAACTAGTGTGGTTCTTTTTATCTAAAATAAAACAACATGGAACACCTCCATTAGGTTTTATATTAGCAGCAAAGCTCTGCTTAGACCTTGTGATTCACTGCCATAACTGAGAAGCTGTCTATGATTGAGAAATAAATGTCTGTGAAGTCTTTTATGGTGGTTTAGACAGATGCTAGAGTTACACTAACCCAGTGGCTCAGTCCTCTCTGCTTGTCATTGGACTCCCCCACTATCTCTTCCCAGACAGCAGCTGTCCTGTCAAAGGAGCAGGAGGCCAGAACCTGTCCGAATTCTGGATGGGCCCAGGTCACTCTCCACACTGATCCACTGTGTGTCTGCACAGAAAAGAGCTTCTGTCAAATCAATAAACCTCAACACTAGTTTAGGATTTCAAGCTGTATCCATACTAGTGATTATATGAAGGTACAAATGACATGGGCTACGACATAACTCATGAAGGAAATTATGTGATGTAATATGCTATATGGTGGAAGACAAATTATTTTACTGGGAAAGCTTTTAGCAGGTAACACGGATCAAGAAGCAGCAGGTGGTTTACCTTCCAGCTGGCTGTGCAGTGCCACTCTCCGTTCTCGCTTTTGTCCCAAACCTGAGAGAAACAAGCGTGTGATGTGAAACACTGTTCACTAGGTGTTGCTGAACTACTGGTGATGTTAAAGTACCCGTAAAAGTTGCACATTTGCTAATCTGTTTTGTTCGAATATCAGCCAATTCTGCAGTGTTTACATTAACATTGCAACTCAGCTTGCCTTCAGCTAACGTTACCCCGACTTGTATGCTGCATGAACCATGGCTAGCAAACCAGCTACATTTATTAAGATAAAGCTGTCTTTTATGGTCAAAATGGCTGCAAATTTACCAAATTATTTAACGTTACGTGTGTCCATAATTGGCGGAAAATGACAGTCAGTAAATTCAATAACGGGTCAGGTTAAGGATATTGGTAGTATGGATAATGTTAACAAGCTAGCTGTGACAGCTAAAGCTAACATTAGCAAATTGATGTAGTTACACTTCTCGTGATTTTTACATTTTACAGTACCTTAACACTTTGATCACTGGAACACGTTGCCATTCTCCGGCCGTGGAAATCATACGACACATCGTGAATTAGGTCTTTGTGATCTGCTGCGATGCTACGCGCTACAAACATGATTACGATTACAATATGCCAGTAAGACTAGCTACACTGGTTACCTAGCAGGCCTGTCATGTGTTCACTCGTGTGAGTGTGTTTGGCGGGTCGTCGTAGTGTATGCTGTGACTGTGTGCACCGGTGTTTACCACAGGGGGGCGCGTTTACACAAATTTTAAGTAAAACATATTTTGAGGTACTTTATGATAACGTCTATGTAGAAACATTTCATGTCAAATTGAACACAACCAAAAACAAATTTTTAGTAAATCAGGAAACAGGACATCGCACAGCTGTCGTACACAGTTAATGAGTAAACCTCGTTACACTTTTGCTCAACAGTCTTCCTCAGGTCACCGAGGTTGCCAGGTTTCGCAGAATATTTACCTATATTTAATATACTACTCATACCGAACACTTTTAGAAAAAAGGTTTGTAGATAGACATGTTTGTAATATGTCTATATATGCTAATTTATGTATCATTCTAATTTCACCTCTTTTAAAATGAGAAAAAAACCAAAAACAAACATTTTTAAATATTTAAAACAAAAGGATATTTTAAATAAATCAAATTCAGTTTGCTGCTGTGTCAATACTGATATATGTCTATATGTGTGTAATAAAACATCTACAGAGCACTAAGTGTGTCGAATTCCTTTTTGGTAGGTTGAGATAAACACGTAACTGGCAACCCAAGTCAGTCAGCGACGCGTGCATGCATGCAGTATTGTGCAGGAGCAGTAGACTCCCCGCAGGGATCCCCAGGGTTACAGACTGCTGTTTAGATGGTTTGCTGAAAGGAGTAACTTGGTGAACGGTGCTTCAAACACTCTGTGATCATCTTGCAAGGGTCTCAGGGCACTATTTACGATACAATGGAGGAAGAATTTAAAGACATCGATTCGTCCGGGAGATGGCAAAACCTTTACAATGTAAGTCGGGACACTGGGCCTCTCGTGTTTCTATGACAATCGGTTGCTAACTTACTCCGCTAGCTAGCTAATTTGATAGCTAGCCAGTTAGACACCTTACCCATTATTTGGTTACTTTTATCCTTATATGCGACTCATTTAATGGTGTTAACCTGCGGACTTCACCATATTGTGTAGAGGCTGTATAGAGTGCACTTGGTGAAGACGAATGAGAAACTAGCAGTCCGCGCTAATAACGTTAGTCGTTGACTTCCGTAGCTAGAAAACGTGCAGCGACTCGGTCTTCATAGTTGAGCTCTGCTAGCAGACGTCAGCCGCACTTTCTGAGAACTCATCAGGACTTCCAGAGAAAAACGCATGCGTTTTACCACTAGCTGTCCCAGGAGAGCGCAGCTTTGAGTTTATAGTATTTCTGTTCCGGTTTAACTTTGTGACCCTGTAATATGTAACTTGGACATAGTTAACTACTAACAGGAGGATAACATGTAACTGGAGATGTTTGTGTCTAACAGTTACCCTATTTGGGAGTTACTGAGAAACACACAGAGAACTACTTAACATACACCTCATACACTGTAAACAACCACTTTTTTTATTACAGGATATAAATTTTGTCATAGATGGTAGATAATTTATCCTGGGCTTCTAGACGGAAATTATATTTTGTAGTTGACTGAGAAGTAATTTCAAACCAGAAACGGTTTCTTGGTCAGTAACTAACACTGACCTTAGTTTTACCGACAACTAAAGAAATGGTGTACAACTATTCAGATTGATTTCCGTATTGCATTACTGTGACATTGTATTGTATTGCACTGTATTGATTTTCTTGTTTACTTCAGTGTTGATTAAATTGTTCTGGTCTTTATCAAATTTATAATTTCAGTGTATTCTTTAGCTACTTTTATTTTTATTGGTAAAATAGTTTATTTATCATTAAAAGAAAGAGGAAACTTATTATCCACCAGAGGCTAAGTTGGAGACCATCTTTGGCTGCACTCTGTACATGCAGTCTTCATAGTTTATGTGGTAAAGATTACAGCACACAACAACATAATACAGTACTGGAGACATGACAATAACATCAAAGCAGAGTAGCACATGTCATTTCTAGATGACAGTTCCAGTGACTCTGACACTAAAGACAAACTGTGTTAAAGATTGTTTACTGTCATGTGTGGCATCTTCACACTATGCTGTCAGTATTACCGGGTACCACTTAAGTCAGACATTAGGTGTATATCATATATATATATATATATGCACTGGTTGCTCCCACAGTGTTTCTTCCATTGCTGTTGTTGCCAAAATCTAATCTAATGTATTCTCTTTCCATGTGGCTTTTTGCCCTCAACAGGAGATCCGTAACCAAGCCAATGAATATCCTTACAAAGTGGCCAAACTTCCAGCAAATCGGAATTTGAACCGCTACAGAGATGTCAGCCCATGTGAGTCCTATGACAAATAAGGTTATTAGTATAAAACCGTTTCATTGCAAAGGACGTCTCTGTGATTTGTATGATCTCTTGTCTCTTGGTTTCAGATGATCACAGTCGAGTAAAACTTGAAAACTCTGAAAATGACTACATCAATGCAAGTTTAGTCATGGTGGAAGAA
Organism: Scatophagus argus; assembly: GCF_020382885.2. Lineage (NCBI taxonomy): Eukaryota > Metazoa > Chordata > Actinopteri > Scatophagidae > Scatophagus > Scatophagus argus. The sequence continues at coordinate 4,147,890 of NC_058501.1, forward strand.
GCCCAAAGAGCATACATTCTTTCTCAGGTACAGTGTAGTACAAGCATGGTTTTGTGAGCTTTTGATGAAGTCACAATGTTTTTTTCGTTATTTTGTTCTATGCACAATTCATTTCCTTGCTTTCACAGGGGCCTTTGAGAAATACCTGTGGTCATTTCTGGCTGATGATTTGGGAGCAGTGTTCCAAAGCTGTTATAATGCTCAACAGAGTCATTGAAAAGGGATCTGTGAGTACACTTAAACACCTGCTGATCATTGATTTCTTAAGTCCCTGTCCCTCCCACCATCTCCTCCCTGTTGTCTGTTATTATCTTATTCTGGTTATCTGTTGCTCTTCTGTTAACATACCATAACAAGAGTGCTTCGTCATTACACGTAATCTTGTCTGAAGTTGTCTGAAGTTGTCTCTTATATAGTTTTTCCACAAAAAGTTAAATAGCCATGTTCAAAATCTCTTAAAATGAATTCTACTCCTCCCTCTTAAAAAAGCCAGGAAACGAGATAGGTTCAAACATATATATATTTGTGATGTCTTAAAATTCTACTCAAGTGTCAAACTGGGATTTAAGTTCAACTCAGAGAAAGAGCAAGCTCTTTATTATTTATCGAGCAAGGGCCACCATGCACAAAATCATTGATCTCAAAGTGAGAAATTATTTATTTATTATTTATGCCAGACTATTAGCTAATTTTCATGTGCTGCCCCAAGGCAGGTACATGCAATCACCAAATCCTGTAACATCCACTTACATACAACACTGTTAGATGAATGGGCAGCAAACTCTGTACGTGCAGAGTTGAAAGTGTCCCAAAACTAAAACGTTCTAAAACTTTACACTCCCATACAGTGTCATTAGGGTTGAGAGCTAAAGTCAGTTAAACCTTTTGCAAATCTTTATGGGCGCCTCCTGTTTATGACTTGTGCAAACAAGCTGCCAAGTCCTATGGAGTGCAGTAACAGTACTATTGCCTATAATGACTCAGAGGACAAGTATCATAATTCTGCATAGCACATTCTTTACGTTGGTAGCCGTCCTTCTTGGTAAAAAATGATTCACTGAATCCAATGACTGCCTCATTAAAGATACCCATTTGTGTTTTTATCCTGCAAGACTTCAGTCAGCTCATCTTTCAAAGGACTCAAAGCACCTGGTTCCCCATCCAAGACTAAGTCAATTTCTTTTTTGTTGTAACAGGAAAAGTGTGCACAGTATTGGCCCACCACTGAGGAGCAGCAGTTGTCTTTCACAGACACAGGGTTTGTTGTCAGGCTACTTTCTGAGCATGACCAATCCTATTACACAATCCGAGTCCTACAACTGCAGAACACAATGGTGAGCACAAGAGGCAGACTATTAGATCATGGCCTTTCTTTTTTAAAATGCAACATGGTTCAATTGCAGAGATTTTATATTAGGATGTGAAAACTTCTGTGTGTCTCAATCAGGAAATTTGCAGTCTGTTATTATAACACATTCTTCCCATTGCTTATGCTGTGATGCTTCTTACAGACTTAATCTTCAGGCAAGCTAGTTGTTGTAAATATTATTCAGCCTGTCTAAACTTGTGTTATCTTAGGTGGTTTGAAAGTCTGGTTGGAAAATTCAGAATGCAAATCTAAATGTAAAGAGATTGTAGATGCTGTGAATTCATTGGCTGTTACATGTTTTCATAGTGACAAATCAGCCTGTCACATGTTTTCTGTTGTAGACGGGGGAGTCAAGGGAGATCTACCACTTTCACTACACCACATGGCCTGACTTTGGTGTCCCAGAGTCTCCTGCCTCCTTCCTCAACTTCCTCTTCAAGGTTCGGGAGTCGGGCTCCTTGGGACCAGAGCATGGGCCCTCAGTGGTGCACTGCAGCGCTGGGATTGGACGCTCAGGCACCTTCGCCTTAGTGGACACTTGCCTGGTCCTGGTGAGAACAGGGAGGGCCAGTGTCAACAAAGGCAGTCATTGCTGAAGGGAAATGTTACTTAATGATTATGTTCACAACTAAGAATTACAACATTAAGCAAGAGACTCAAGTTATGGCAAGAGTGTGAGATGAGATGTCGTGATTATGCTTGGTGACGGCTGCAAAGGCAAACATTGCAACATGCTGATATGGTTAAGCACAAAAGGAATTTTTACATTTCACTCAATAACTGGGAAAATGGGTTGACTGACGCAGAGAATTATGAAAATACTGTATGTTATTGTGTTGGCCCAAACTTTTAATCACACTTGACTTGTTTGACTTGTGACTGACATTTGTTTCCACAAGGGAACAGTCTTCCTCCATGGCATGGTTTTGAACAGAAGGTAGGGCAATGTGTGCAAGAATTATGCAATTTAAAACTGAAAGAGTTGCCACATGTACAATTTTAAACTCATTTTGAAAGGGATCTCTGAAAAGAGCAGTTTGGAGCTCTTTCAGCTAACACTGATCCAAGCCTGTTACCTTTAAATTTCCATGACAAATAAAGGGAATTTTGTCAGGGATGCAGGCGTTCAGAAATACAGAGTACCGACTGAAGAATTGAGTTTACAGTTCTAGGTAGGATTTGTTAAGAAAACGTCAGTAGAATAAGCAGTTGGGTCATTTTTCTGTAATGAGGCCCCTGCTCTGACGGGGATCCTGGAGGAAGTGATAGGACAATTGCACGCAAACACACCTGAATGGAGAACTGTACAGTTCTCATTTCCTTATTTCCCAATCGGCTTCTTATTGTGACACACAAATTTCTACCAAAAGTTATGGTTATTTTTCATGAGAATTTTCTGTATTTCCCTGTGCTTCTCTTTTTACTGGTTTGAAGTGGACGGGCTTTGCTTAGAAAAAACGTAATGTCGCGTTTCTTTTTCCACCGGTCACAATTGTGCAACATTTGAATCAGAATCTGATGACAGCTGGGGGGAGGTTGTTGGGTAACTGTCTCTCAAATCTGATCAAACTACACCCCCACAGTCCTGAAGAAACAGATTAGCTGGGTTTTACTCAGATCCACTCTATAGCCTTTGGACTGTGTCCTGATCACTTCTCAGGTATCATGATCCCTGTGAACACGTGAAAACATCAAACAGGAACCCTGAACTTTGCAAATGCTGTGCAAATGTGATAAATGTGAAAAGTAATGTTTTTCATTACTTAGTGAGAACCCAAGCTTACCTGCCGAGCCTTTTCATATCATAAACATGTCAATCTGTTTTTCAGATGGACAGGAGGACGGACCCGTCATCAGTGGACATACAGAAGGTGCTACTGGACATGAGGGATTATCGTATGGGCCTGATCCAGACCCCCGACCAGCTCCGCTTCTCCTACATGGCTGTGATCGAAGGAGCCAAGCTCACCCTGACGGACAACTCAGTAGCACAGGTAATTCAGTCGCAAGACTGGGGAGTAAGGTTCAGGCTCATGTTGAGATGATAATCATCTTGTTGGTGAACTCCAACAACTTGTTGGGCATTGTTGCAGTTTCAAGGTTGGGGTTTTCATTAAAAATCACTATCAGGAGCAGATAGAGGTTTAAGGTCTCAGAAAGGAATACTGATACCTTGAAAGTGCAGCAGTTCCTCTGTCCTCTTTTTGAATTACTCTATCTCACAGCAGTACACGCTGTCGTACATGATCCAGAGCATCCCACACATGGCCAGTATCAGGCTGCAAAATAAGATGATGGTGGCTGATAGAATGGCATGACAACAGTCCTCGGGATCTCATCACAGTATCTCTACATTCAAAGTTCCATCAAAAAATGTACCCGTGGTTGCTGTACTGACATTACATCATTCTTGCTGTCTGGGATCTGTCAGTTCAGAGTAAACCAGGATTCATCTGTGAAGAGACCAGGTGCTAACGAAGATGACCATTTTCCCACTTGAATCAGTTGTGCAACACTGAACTGCAGTTGTGAGGATGACAAGCATGCAGATGAGCCTCCCTGAGACGTTTCTGACAGTTCATGCAGAAAATTTTTGTTGCAAACCAACTGTAGCTTCAGCTGTCTGGGTGGCCTGTCTCAGACAGCGGAGCAGGTGAAGAAGTCCAATGAGGAGGTCCTGGGCTGGTATGGTTTCATGTGGTCTGCGGTTATGAGGCTGGTTGGATGTACATCCAAATTCTCTGAAACGACATTGGAGACGGCTTATGGTAGTAAAATGAACATTCAGTGTACTGACAACAGCTCTGGTGGACATTCCTGCTGAACTCTCCCTCAAAGCTTTCAGTCTGTGGCATTGTGTTGTGTGATGAAACTGCACATTATAGAGTGGATTTTTTTTATTTGACCAGCTCAAAGCACACCTGCGCAATAATCATGTTGTTTAATCAGTATATTCATATGCTGTTATGTCAGCTGGATGGATCTTGGCAAAGGAGAAGTGATCACTAACACAAATTTTGACAAATTTGTGCTTAAAAATCTGAGGAATAAGAGTTTTGTGAGCCTAAAAAAATCTTCAATCCTTTAATTCAGCTTGTGAAGAATGGAAGCAAAAACAAAAGTGTTGTATTTATATTTTTGGTCAGTGACGAACCTTTTCCTCACTGTATGCTGTGGTCTGTTCCTGGCCTGTTCAGCAGCTGATTCAAACCAGATAGTGATGAATGTGCCAAGAACAGACCGGATGATTGCGGATCAACAGCTCCTAAAGCAGGTTGAACTTTCTGAGCTGGTACAAAGAGTATATCCTCTGCTGGGCTTTTTGGTGATTGCGTTGATGTTGGATGCTAACTTGAGATCCTGAGACATTGTGGATACCAGGAACCTGAAGGCTTCCATAGCAGGCACAGTGTTGCTTAGCCCCTCTCATAGGTTTTGATACTTGCATGACATATGTAGATAAGCCTTTTTCACAACAGACATGTTGACTTGTCCTAGAGAGAAAAGACTGCTGTCTTTTCATTTTAATTTTAGTCCCAAAAAAGCAGCTGTGTGATCTGATTGTTGGGGGGGGGGAATTTGAGGAAGGCCACCTAAAGTACAAGTTAAAAAAAAAAAAAAACTCAAATGGTTGCCAAAGTTATCAAGTTATGCAAAAAGTATCTTCACTGTAAGTGTTACAAGCTATTTTAACAAGCTGCGTTTTCATTTGCCTGAGTTTTAGTCAAAGTTAAAATGTATAAACACAAAAGTAGTCCTCACTGTTAGCAAGTAAGTGGAGTAAACATACCTTTTTTGTGTTTCTCTGTGTCTTCTCCCCTTTAGCAAAACAAGCAGAGAGTGATATCCAGAGATGACTTGGAGCCGGACCTGCCTCCTCCACCACCTCCACCCAGACCTGGCCTCAACGACAGCAGGCCCAACGGTCAGCCAGGAGCCTGCCAGGAGTCACAGTCCATCTCAGGAGACTACATGCTGGCAAGAGAGCCAGACAGCCAAGACAACAAGATGGCAGAGAACCCTGGACAGTAAGTAACAGGACTTCTTAAAGTCAGTTTGGGCAGTTTCATTCTGTACTCCCCATTGTGAATTGCTCATTTTAATGCTTTTGTTTATATCAGGGCACTAAAATGTCACGTAGACATTACTTCTGGAGAGCTCAAAGAAATTCATCTTTACCCCCCCCTTCTCCTTCCTGCAGTTTTTTTTGTCATTCTTATGTATTTTTTAATACTCTGGCAAATCAGTAACACTGTGCGTGAGATTTATGGAATTTGCACACTGTTGTTTGCTGACTACTTACTTTAACTGACTCTTATTTCAGTGTCAAAAAGCGACACCGTGAGGAGAGGATAGCCAGCACCTCGCAGAAGGTCCAGCAGATGAAACAGAGACTCACCGACTCGGAGATGAAACGAGAGAAGTGGCAGTACTGGAGACCCATTCTGCTCAACGTCGGTGCTGGGGCAGCTTTGGCTGTCGGCCTGCTGGTGTGCTGGATGTACTCCCAGTGAAACATTTTGGGTCACCTCAAACTGACTCCTATTTTGCACCAGTACCTGGGATTAGGTACTAACTAGGATTTAGATGGTAATATGTGCATAGCTGAGGGTATTTATTTCTTAAGGTCAAAAAACGGCAGCGCTAGATCAAATGACTGTGTGTATATTTTTCATGTAAGATCTTAACAAAAATAGTAACATCTCAGGATCTTGGTGCCAGCACGATGATTCAATTTCCTTTCCTCCTTGTCACTGTTGATGAATGTACTGTATCATAGCAAATTACTTTGAAAGAAACTTACTAAAGGTGCAGTACAAAGCAAAAAAAAAAAAAAAAAAAAAAAGGAAAAAGAAAAAAAAAATCTGACAGGTTTGTTTTTGCATTCTTTCTTTATAATGTTCAGATGTGTGTTGCTCATCTGTGGACACATTTTACATTTCAAAATGACTTATGTGGACTGTCCATCCTACCATGGCTATGTAGGTAGACTAAGGAGCCTAGAGGTCAGCTATTTTTAAACATGTTTTTCTGTACTAAAAATTTGCATTTCATGCATGCATATAGAGGTTTTCCAGAGCACCACTTGTTCTTCCATTCATATTCAGCAGGGAATCCCAAAATGGCCAGATATATATTTTTGTGTGACTGGACACTTCATGGGAAGCTGCCTTGCTGATGTTTAAGACTCTGCTAGAATGTTAACCTTTTACTTTCTGTTATATGAGCATGTATTTCATAGGTTTTGGTTGGATTATACGAGCTGTCGGGTCCCTCACTGCTTAGTTCGTGTATTCACCCACTGGATGGGTTTATGTGTTTATTTTCAGGTTATCCCACTGTTGTATTTGAGGAAACCAAAGCAAAGCTGTCTGTTTTTTGAAGGTAACAGCCATACAAGCTGTTGAATGATGAAACCTTGTACTCCCATTACGTGGAATGTATTTTTTGTTGGACGTAACTGACACCTGTATTACAAAGTCATAGTAGTTTTGCATTGTGTGTGACTTTCTTGATTTGAAACCATAGTGTCACTGAATTAGTTTTCAATTGACTGGGAACAGTGTAAAGCTATAATAGTGCAATTTAGAAGTTGGAGCAGAGCACCTTGGATAAAAATCCAGTTAGGAGAGAGTGATAGCATATGCATCTCTTTACCTCTAACCTGTTTTGTTTGCTGGTTGAGATAGCTTTTAATGTGCCTTGAAGTGAATTGTATTGAAAAATTTGTGCTCCAAAGTTTCTGTGCACAGTCAGGATGGATCAAGGTTTATGTGAGCTGTTGTGTCCCACTTTACATTAGTAACACGTTAGCATTGCACTGACTGGTTTTTAGTAACTGCAGGTGTGACACAGTTAGGTTTATAAGAGTTGATTGCACACCAGATGTCATTAGCATGTGCTGACTGCTGAGATGAAATGATTGGCTAGTTGCCACTGTTGGATATGGTTTTAACTCAGCTGTCATTTAACCCAGAGATAGGAGATACGTGCCACCATAACATTCCATTCATTCTTGTTTTCCACAAAAGATTTCAGGGGAGTTTTTCACACTGCTCAGTTGCAGCGAGAATATGACTGATGGTGTTTTGAAAAAAAAAAGAGCAAACAAAAACATGAAATACATATAAAAATAAAACAAATACATTTTTTTAACCAAACCCTGTTTGTGTCATTATGTTTTTCCTTTAACTCAGGGTCAGTAAAGCAGCTGTACAGTGGCTGCCCATAGCTCTCCCCCTCCCAGATTCAGTTTTGCTGTGTTCTAGTCATAATTTCTCTCTGACCATGAGCTAAATCAATGCCAGCCTGGAGGCCTCTCATCGTGGGTTCCGGGAATTGATTCAGTATTTCAAGAAGAGGTCTTCCTCATATTGACTGCTGTAGTAATTTCATTTTCTCGTCTATGGGATGGCATTGGCGTGTTTGGACAAGGAAGAACCGCATTTGTTCAGAGCTATCCATTTAAAATAACGCAGGTTCTTTCAAGTATTAGACACAGAGTAACCATATAACTGCTATTTATTAATGGCATCATTTGCAGCAATTGCTGTTTCTAAACTCACCATGAAGCGATTCTGGAGAAATAGTTGATTGTTGAGTCGCATTCCCCTTTCATGAAATCTGCGCCATACCAAATCACACCAACCCAAAACGTCGGCATTTGAGGCATCTGGGGATAAAACTCAGCAATCACTTAACTTTCTTCCAAATTCGACAAACACGGCAAAATAATGAAAAAAAAAAAGAAAGAAAATACAGGGAGAAGAGAGGGATTATTTTTGTGTAAATATACACATTGCTTTTTAAGGATGTTCCTGCATTATATGGTTTAAGTAAATAATGAGAATAAAAATATCTAAATGTTCCATATAAAAGGTTTCATTTGGTTTAAAACAGGCCCAGCAAAATAAACTACAATTCGGACTACAAAAAGGTCCTTAAGTTGTTGTCGCTGAGAATGACGAGTTAGGGCAACCAGTACAAACCCTGAGTAAAATGACAAATATTTCTCAAGTTAAAATTAAAACAACTAAAATTAAGGGCCATTGAATTATGTATATTTGAAATTCATTCAGTGCGTATTTTTGTTCTAAGACAGAACTGTACAAAACTCAACAATTTTGACCACAGTACTTCATCAGGCATCATAGGAGCCGCGTTCCCGCTTGGTTTTCCGCCACAGTTTAAACTGGGAGCTGTGGCTGGTTGTGACATCGACGACAAATGTTTACAATGATTAAATATTTCTCCAACAAGGAAGCTGCAGTTGTTTATCGTTCCTGATAGTACTCTATAACTAACGAAGTTCGCTGTTTTGGTTCAAAATTGGCCCGTGGATATCAACTACAATGTCCCTGCCTCCAGAGAAAGCTTCTGAGCTGAAGCAAATTATTCACAACCATCTGCTCAAGGTGAGCAAACGACATAGGCTTTTATTTCTGCATCTTTATGCTTTATTAAACAATGTCTTTTTGTGTGCTGTAATTCTTAAAACACGCGATATAGCAGTTGAGCACATATGTTCTTGAAGAGAGATTAATACGCCGACCGCCATTCAAAAATATAAATGAATGGCAACTTGCTTATTGACAAAAGTGCACACGTGATAAATCATGTTTTGAGATCGAGCACCATTTAACTTCGTCTTTTATTAAGATCTGCTGTATTAAATATGTTGTGTTATATATGTAGTCTGTTGTTATTTCCACACTAGGGCGTTTTATTTAACTGCTATCCGTATAAGCTTTTCTCTAGTAACTGGTTGACTATGGTACCACTAGGTTTGTGTTCACAAGCTTTTCATGTATAATGTATATATTGTATACACTATATATACTGAGCAATCTAAAGAAAAGCTTATTATACAGAAAGAATATTCTATTTTGATCCTACTTTTGCACAAACAAAATAAATATATATCTACAGATAACATGGGTGGGAAATTTTCAGTGTCAGGTGTACTTGTGCAACTCTGACAACATAGTTTTGCCAAATAATTTTGCTTTGGATACCTCGTTATAAGTCTACTGTTATTTGAAAAGAATTTCTGGGGGTGTTGATTCTGTCTTTTCTGGTTATCAGATGGATATTCAGGGGAGGATCCGAGAGGTGCTGGCTGAGACTGTGAGGGACGAACAAGGTCCAGCACATCGACCTCTGTCTGAGGCGGATTTCCTACATGCTCTGCAGCGCAGGGGAATCATAGAAGATGTGATGAAGGACCTACACTTTACTCAGGTTGGCCATCACTTGTCCTAACTGAATGTAAATCATTTTCTTGAATAATTTCTGTGCTTAAATATTAATTTGATCCCAGATGCTGATAACAATTCCTCCATTGTATGAGGAATATGAATTCAGTCATCTGCTGACTGTTTGACACTTCTGTCATGTTGGTCTGCTTTGGTAGGAAGTACCCACAGAAACAGCATCTCCTCCAAAGCCTGTTTCTCACTCTGTTGAGAAGAACATTACTCATCTGGAAAAAGGTAACAAATATTTTTTACAAACCCAAATAAACCAGTATCTTTCACTCAAGTAATTCTGGTTAATTTTTTAACTGAAGCCAATCTTTCCATTCTCTCAGCCAATATTGACCCATCCAGACGGTCCCTGTATCTCCAAGTGCTTGGTGGTAAGGCCTTTCTTGAGCACCTCCAGGAGCCAGAGCCTTTACCTGGTCAGGTGTGTTCTACATTTACACTCTACCTTCACTTCCGCAACCAGAGGTTTCGCTCTAAGCCAGTGCCCTGTGCCTGCGAACCTGACCTGAAGGAGGGCTTCCTTTTAGAAATTCACAGAGATGGCTTAGGTACGTGTAAATTAGCGCTGCTTATGTCAGTCGGGGTAGTTCTGACTCGCATTTTGTTCTTACTCCATGTGGCTTAATAGTCATTAATTGATTGTATTATTGATGCAAAGTTTGTGATTTTGCTATTAATTTTGATGCTGCAGGAGAAGGCAGTAAAATGGCAGATGGGACAGCCATGCTTTCTATATGCGACCCCGTTCACTTGGTGCTGATCAGGACGGACACTTCCAGTGAGACGACGTTGGTCTCGTCCTACTTCCTGGACTGGAGGACAGTACTCAGCTCACCCAGCGGGAAGACCTGCTTTGCTGTGGAGCTGATGGGAGTTGGTGAGGAAGAGTGATTCTGCTGCAGTGAATACGCTGTGGTGTTCTCACAGAGTTATTAATGCATTCATTTTTTAAAGGTAATATCTCTGTGGCTAAGAATGAAGACTGATGAATGCAGTTCATTTGTTGAGTATAGCAGTAATTTATTATGTCATGCACATATATACGAAAGTGCCACACAAACACACAAGATGCGATAAGAAAAATACTGTTGCAACCTAAACACGTCCATGATTGTCACATATTTAAACTCACTGTGTATGTGTTCATATAACATGTGTCTATCATCCTGCAGTCTCTTTAAGCATTTATGTTTTTCTGCAGTCAAAATGTATTTTTTTATTTACATGGTTAAAACTGTTATGTTGTAAAACATTAGATCCTAACCTTTTTGGCTGGTGACCCCAAAACATGTCGAATTATGTAGCATTTTCAAAAGAAATAAGCAAAGACAAGAGAAAAGTCATTAAAGAAAAAAGCTAAATTTGATTAGCAATAGTCCCTCCGGTCCTATAAATGATCTCCTGACTCAGTGAAGGAGAACCACTGCTGTAAAATATTAACAGTTATATCCATGTACTAATAGTAAATTAACAAGCACAGGCTGGGGAACTCTTTTTATTTGTCTCTTCCAAGCTCTAAGCGATGTAGCAGCAGCAGCTTTTGGTGACGTGTGTGCGTTTCTCAACAGGAAGTGAATGTAAAGTCTCAGCTGGTGTTTTGACCGTTAGTCTGGAGCTCTACCCTCCTCTCACAGAGACTCTGAGCGCTGACATCATCACCACTCAGGTCGGCATAATGGAGTCTCTTTATGTCTCTGTGTTTATTCATCTGCTGAATTACCCATGAATAAAGAACCGCTGTGAGCTAACAGACGATCATTAACAGAATTAATGCTGTTAAGAATCAATCAGAGTCGACACAAAGCCAGCACTCTGAAAGGAACATCAGAGATCTGTATTTAATAAAAGATGTCATTGTGTGTTTCTCGTTCAGCAATCGCTGGAGAAGCAGAGGACTGCAGAGAAGGAGAGACTTTTCTTGGTTTATGCCAAACAATGGTGGAGGGAGTTCCTCGAGATACGCCCGTCACACCAGTCCAAAATGGTGAAGATCTTTGCACAGGTTTGTCTAAACTCACATGTTGTGGGGCAGAAAAAGTAAACTAATCAGCAACAATAGACCTGTGGAGTTGGCAGCAGACTGAATGCACATGCAGTTCCTCAGAACAGCTTAATTCATTTGCTGTTTTCTACACGTAAACTAGCTAAGTGTGTTAGTGTTTCAGAGAGAGGACTTCTCGTCTTTATAACCATGTTAGGAATTACTGAATCCTGAATCATGGTTCCAAGTTGTCCCGTTACGTCTGGATGCGCTTCTTCCCCTCTGCAGGATGAGAATGGTGTCAACAGGCCGGTGTGTTCGTACGTGCGAGTCCTCCGGGCGGGCCGGCTGCTAGAGAGCCCTCGGCAGGCAGCCCGCTTCGTCAGCCTGCTAGCCCACGAGAGGGCCCCGGTGGTGGGAGGAGGAGGAGGGGGCAAGCAGGAGCAGTGGTGCACATTGATGGCCTTCCTGTGTAGAGGGAAGGTGAGTCAGAACTGACCAGCTTCTTGATAACCACAGCAGGGATGTTTAGCTTTTCACAGTAAAGTTCCTGTCAAGTGCTAAAAGTTTCATTAGCCCTTCTCAGTGGAAATAATATCATAATCATATCATAAGTTTGTCACTTGACTATCTGAAATGAACTCTGGCCCTCTGTTTACTATGGAATCTTGTAAAAGAGAAATCTCTGCTGGCAGTGTGCTCCAAACTCTTCTCTCCATCGCTGACTCACATTTCCACCGTCATCTTCCTGTAACAACTCACTTCTCACAAGATCTCAGAGGAAGACCTCTCCCTGAGAGAATTATGTTTCCAGTTAAACAAAAATGACTTTCCTCTTTAACATAAATAGGATCTAATAGGATCAAATAATGAAGTGATGACATTCTAATCCAAAAGGTCAAGCGTCAGCTTCACTGTGCTGATTGTGTGGGTTGAAGATGTGTTAGGATTTGTAGTTGCTTTACAGCAGCATCCGTATTTGAAGAATTGTAATCCAGCTCATTGGTTCAGAAGATATTGTGCTTCAGGTGATTGTGGTTGCACCTTGTGATGACGCTCTTTATCAGTCACTGCACTATAGAGTACTGACAGACATGAATATGAACAGTTGGCTGGTGCACAGAGTCATGAAACGGACTGTGGTATTACTTTTTGGGATTTAGTATGTTGTTTGTGACATACAGTTGTCTAAACTTTCCATTTTGCTTCTCCTTCATAAGGCTGCCTTGATGTTAATATTAGTGTAACTTATCCTTTACTCTGTCAGACTGTATAAACAGTTGATGTGTTGCTTATATAAGAAATGGAAATAAGTGGATCTTAAAGCCCGTGATGTAAAGGGGAACCATCCTCTGTTTTTACTGAAGTTTTCTCAGTTGTTTTGATGCATTTCAGAAACGTGTTATGTGTTCTCAGAATAGGTGATACAAACTCCAAAACTGTGTTTCCATTTGAACTCAAGCAAATGCATGTTCCAAAAGGTGCTCTCAAAACTCTTCATACAATCATCCAAATCACATACTGCTGTCTGAAAATGAACATACAGTCGATGTTTTTTTTTCAACGTAGAGCATCAAATGGTAAGTTTAAACCTGCAGACTTTCAGTGGAACTGAAAACTATCAAAACCAACAAAACATTTCCATTCTTTATTGCTCTATATCGCTCTATATCTTTCCCCACATTTACATCAGATCATAATTTTCCATCCGCGTTGCAGCCAGTGTAATATTTTCCCCTGGTCAAACACCTCGCATAGATGAAATACAGTGCAGCCTGGGATGACTGAACTGATCTCCACAACGTCTGAATGTGACGTGGACATTTTTCCAACATAACACTGAAACCTATTCTTGGATTACTTTGGAGCTGCTCATGAATCACTGCAGTCCTTACATTCACATTCAGATTTACTGACTCAAGGCCAGGTTACATGATGTGCACATAAAAGATCCAAAATACGTGAATCAAGACAAAACATTGGCACCAAGCAATAAAAAAAAAGACTACAACATAAACTACTTAATCAAGGTTAGTACATTCTTTGACAAAGGACAAAATCATTTCAAACATAAATGGATGGTTTAAATAATACTTTGGCAGACTCTTTTCCCATCATCATGATGTTTACATTCTTAGATTCAAACAAAATGTGGACTTCATTTCCCAGATGGTTGTCATTACAAAGGCTGGCCTTTATATCTTCCAATAAACAATACAGTAAACATAAGCAGACAACAAAGCACAGTAAGACTTCGCTAAATAGATGGAAGGTAAAAGTTTAAAATCATTCAGTTGGATGAGATATTAATCTTTTAAAATTCTCTGTAATTAATTCCATATATAAGGTGGAAAGTCTAGAGAAGTGCGTGAAAAGAATTTTTCAGTTTATCATTGAAGTTAAGTAAACGTATTTGAAATTGTGATCACTGGAAAATGCATTGGCACTCTTTTTCATATGCTGTACAGATTGTAAAGCCCCTTGAGGCAAACTGGGATTTGCGATTGTTTGTTATATAAATCAAACTGGCGTGATTTAAAGTGGCAAAAATGAATGGGGAAAAACTGTAATTGGATCTTCACACGGCCTCATGTAATCCGTATGGCCTCTCCGACTGTGTTGAATTAATATCACAAATTCCTGTTGTTCGCTTTTGGTCCACCAGTCAGACATCATCACGTTGGCTTGGCTAAGCTGCGTTTACATTTTCTCCTTTTCTGAGCACGACTGATTGTGTCATTTCTGAGAAGGATTTGTGCCGAGCGGACTGACTGCTGCATTTTCATCTGTCGGCTCGATAGCGGGGAATTTCCCAGACCACCACAGGATAAATGTTCCCTGCCTCTCCTCTGTGAGCGGCTGGCAAGACAGACACAACACAACTCTCACAAAGTGGCCCTTGTCAGCTGTGATTTATGAGTTTCATTCCAGGGAAAATTAATTTAGCCTCATCAGTCCCCAGCCTGTTCCGATGCTGCCGTCCATATTAGCACTTCTGGGGAACATCTATCATTCTGACTTGCCTGAAGCCTGAGCCAACACGCAGCAGTAGCACAAGTTCCCAGCTCAGACCAGGCCTCTTTACCGGAAAAGTTGTTCAAGTGAAATAAGAGTTGCTTACTGTCATGGACAATCTGATGACTATAGAGCTTATTTCCTCTCCAGCAGGCTTTTCTTCTGTGTGTGTGTTCAAGTCTTCTTTTGAAAAGCCAACAGTGCAGTGAAAACAAGATATTGTATTTTGTGCTGAAACAGACTGTTGTAGTGACATGATGAAGTAGACAAGCAACATGGATGGCATGAAGATGTAGAAAAACTGTTTAAATATAGGGACTCAGGTAATATGGAACATGTCAAGGTTAAACTCTGATTAATTTGTCCCAAACTGGGTTCACACAACTTTACTTTTTTATTTACTTAGGAAAAATTTTAGCAGCTTTACACTTTAATGGCCTATGTTAGAGGGGGATAGATAATCAGAGATATTAGTGAAAAAAACAGAATATATTGGTAGTAAAGATTGAGAATAAAGTGGTATTATATTTCAAAAATTCTTTCATAATATTGTGGGAATAAAGTTGTGATATTTTGAGGTGAAAGATTATTTTTCAAGATGAAAGTTGTAATATTTCAGGAACAAAGTTGTAATATATTGGGAGTTCAGTTACCGGTATACTAATTTGAGATAAAGAAAATAGAGCTCAAACTGTAATAATTCAGGAATCACAATGCAATATTTGGACCTGGCATTTCATTAGTGATAAGAAAACTCTAAACTCTGAACTTAGTGTAGATAATATATATTTCACATTTCACACTCTCCCAGCTTCCCTGAACTCATCACTGTGTGTCCTCCCAGGGGGACTGTGAGGACCATGCCACCCTGCTGTGCAGCCTCCTGCTGGGTTTTGGCTTGGATGCATATGTGTGTGTGGGCACCAAAGCCAAGGGAACACCACACACCTGGGTCCTGACCCGCGGGACTGATGGCAGCATCACCTTCTGGGAGAGTCTCACGGCACACAGGTCCCATTTTTTTGATTTCATTTTATTTTTGTTGTTAATCAGGTGACTTATGTAACACAGATGCTTTCACTGCTCCCCCGTCTCTCTGGCATCAGCCAAGAACTTCATCAATAGTGCTGTCAGAATGGTTATAGCAGCTTGGAAATAATGCTGAACATTATTAATATTCACCGTTAACCTGGTTGATCCCCCCCAACCCCACCCCCGTAGGAAAAAACCTGTGCTGTAACCTGTAACCTCATACTTTGACCAATTTGAAATGTGCTTCGCTCAGCTAGTACTTCAAGTGCAATAGAGGGTATTATAAGATTCCACAGTGGACATTAATGGAAGGAGAAAAGGTTAACAAAAGACACATGTGCACATTTAGGGAAAACTTAAAACTGATCAAATATTGAACATTTTGAGTTTTCCTATAACTGCTAAACACTGCCTAATAAGTCATTTGAGCTGTACTGTGTGCTTTAGTCAGCAGAATACCTCAAAATCCCATGAAGGCATTTCCATTAAATTTGTTTGCCAGGCTCTGTGCCAGGGAACATTTGATTACATTCTGGTGGTTATCCAGTTCTTGGAATTTATCCATCAATTACAGTTTTGTCCATAAGTCACTGATCTATTACTGCAGATAGACTTGATTTCATATTTTTTGTCAGTTCCCAGTAAGTCATTGATAGACTCTAGGACTTGGGTACAGCCAGCAGTCATGGATCTTGTTCTTGTTTTCTGTGTTTTTGAGTAGCTTTGTCCTCTGAAATATGATTACAATTGTGTCCCAGCCTGTAGAAACTTTTGTAACCTTCATGGTAATAATTTTATGTCAGTGCTTATTCTCCATTCATTAGCTGGAACTATATTTTTGAGTTTTCCAGTATGAAGCTTTGGCTAGCCCTAATTTAACAGAGACACAGTATATTTTCCTGCATTTAAATAAATGATGTAATGGAATTTTTGAACACTGTACTTTATATAATAGTAACTGTATTACTACTGTGTTCAGTTTATACCGTGTAACTGAAAAGACAACTTTCTCAGTGTGTTTGCGGTCACGGTAAACACTAATCTCGATGTCCTATATGCGTGGTCAGATATCTGCACCAGGCCATAGACCCTGATGCCCCACCCCTGGCCCACCAGCCCAAGCCTTCCTCCCCATATCGGACTGTGGGCTGCGTCTTCAACCACCAAACCTTCCTGGCCAACTGCCAGCCATCTGATGCTGTAGAGCTCTGTGTTTTTGATTTCCAGGTAAGAAACTAGTGTCCTCCCTCCACTATTGCTGGATAGCTGATGTGGCAGGTGTCACAATGATTAAATCAATTTTACTTGTCTTTCATGGTTCATTGTTGTATTTATAAATGGTGTATTTATAAATGGTTAAGTAGTCTAGTGTTGTGCCACTAAAATGTCATCATGCTGGTCACATTTGTTTTGTGGCAGTTATTGTGTTAATAGCCAGGATTTGGTGGAATGACCTTGATTATGAAAGTGTTCATTTCCTGCTGTATATTAAATTGTCTGGAGAAGATCTAATCTAGTGGACGGTGGTGATTTTAAGTCATGCAGAGGGAGCCTGGTCCAAAGACCGGTGGGCTTGTGACTGGTTGGTTGCCAGTTTCAATCATCAGACCAGGGGTGGTTTGTGGGCAGGTAAATTGAACCTGCAACAGTTCCATTCATCAGCAACTCCTGTCCTGTCATGTTACCCTGAAGCAAGGCAGCAAACCCCCAGCGACTGCAGTGTAGTGGTTCTACTGTGTGAACGGAAAAGATATCATCAGTTAAATGCCTCCTTTTTTTTTTCTTTCCTCCTTTCTTTCCCTTCAGAATCAGTCTCGATGGAAGGCGATGAGCGAGGAGGCGCTGAAGTCTGTTTGTGCCCCAGGCTCCACAACCTCCCTGCCCCCTCTGCCTCCACTCTGTGCCCCGTCTCTGGATCCTGCTGCTGCCAGCAACCAGCTGGAGCTGGAAATGCGCTACCTGGTATCTGAGCACAGGAAGGTAAAACACAATGCTGAATTAGTTTGGGTTAGTTTTCTCTATATATAGATATATATCTATCTATACCTATATATAGATGTATATATATATGTGGAAGTGACAAAGTTTTAATAGAGTGTTTAAGAGAGGTGTTAGGTCTTACTATAAATAATGGACAAATTACTGAGCAAACTATGGGCTTTGTCCTTCTCTCCTCCAGGACCTGGAGCTGGCGACTGTGTGGGATGACCACCTGTGCTACCTGCTGTCCTCCGCACTGTCAGCCTATGAGCTGGAGCGCTGCACCGGCGTCTCCTGTGGCAACGAGGAGTTCCAGGATGCAGTAAGGAGAGCGGTGCCAGACGGACACACCTTCAAAGGCTTTCCCATCCACTTCCTGCACCGCAATGCTCGCAGAGCTTTTGCCACCTGCCTCAGGTGAGTCTCGTGTGCAGTGTGTTGAATGTGTGATTTAGAAAATCCCTCAAACTTCATGTTGGCGGGCTTCTGTTCTGTGTCTGGGGTACAGTAACAGCATTCTCCACACTCAGTGCCACTTCAGGTTTGTTTTGTGGTATCTGTGTCTGATAAAAGAGGGTTACAAGTCATGACTAAAGCAAGAAAATTATTTCAAGTTTGACCTCGACTGACACTGGCCTTTTAACACACAACCAATGGGATAACAGCCATGGGGCCTCATCCAGAAGCAACACATAAAAGTAGGCGAGGAAGAAAAACAAAGGGAAAAAACTTGAGTTCCTCAACTGTATCACACAATATTAAAAACATACCACTAGCTCACCGGAAAGACTAATATATGGCGACAAGTCAGCAGTCAGACAGGACTACAAAATTTGCTAATAAGCATATAGTTCATGAACTTAGCTAAATTCAGTAATAAAGTTAGCATCGCTGTTCATGCTATGCCAGGTAGTCCGTGACAGGGGCTATGGTCGGATGGTATCACAAGCACAGTTTTATAAACAGTCGCTGACCAGAAAACTTCCATGGAGCCATCCGTTTTGTTACTGCTTAAACAGTACCTCCTCTGCATATATTTGCAGATATTATTTTAGGAAAGACTTTGCAGTGTCTCATATTTGGTGCTCTGTGTCTCTTGTCACTTCCTGCACAGGTCTCCATTCTGTGAGGAGATAGTGTGTTGTCGTGGCGACCACGTGAGGCTTGCGGTCCGTGTTCGGGTGTTTGCCTATCCTGAGAACGCATGTGCAGTGTGGCTCATGTTTGCATGTAAATACCGCTCTGTACTCTGACCAGAGGACATGTGGTACACAAAAACTATAAGCTTATGTTGCACATTGACCCCAAGGCGGTATTTTAGATCTTATCCAGGACACTTTCCGTCTGACTCTTATGGATTTGGGCATGTATATTGCCATAAGAATACCTGGAACCGCAATGAAAAATTACTTGATGTGCTTTTATTTTGTAGAACCAATAGACTCTTCGTTTGTACAGACAGGTTTACACTCAGAATTATATTAATATATCTATTTTGTAAATAAATGGAAGCTTGTTCGTCTTGCTGTCTATTTTTAGATACCTTGTGAAGTAAATATCATTATTTTTTTAATGGAATTAACTTTAATTGCTACACATCCTTCTGAATAACTCTTAAAAATGTAATTCATATTCAGCTGTTTTCATATCGAAATGACAAAACTTTTACATTTTGGCCTCCAGATGTCACAAAGCACACAAAATTAAAACATCCACCCCAAAAATCCCATGTAGAAGGTTTATGGCAGCATCACAACATAATGTATATTCAATACTGAATTTTGTTACATTTTAAAATTAGGTGGCCACAGTTAATGCTTTCAAACAGTTGTTAGCTCTCATTAGAAAAGTGTAATTGTCATTTCCTCGAATTTGTGCAAATAAATTCAAACTGAACTCAAAAACTAAAATGAAAATTTTGGTCTTTGAGTTTTCTCAAAGACTGGAGTCTGACTTTATTTTAAACCCCACATTTCCACAAGACAAAATGACAGGGACTGTTCAGTTTCCTGTTTCTGTATTTTGCATAGTTTGTTGTTACTGAAGACATCGAAGATCATTTCAGTCGTGTCCAGTCCAAAATACACACGTCTGTCAGGAAGTTCTTTTAATTTGAGTATAAGTAATAGTAATGTAGTATATTCATGTGTAATATGTGGACACACCACTAGATGGCATGTTAAGACAAATGTTGGCTCAGTAGACACAACAGCTCTGTTTCAGGGGCCTGTTGGATACAGTACAGCAGACTGGCATGTTTACGGTTCTTCAGAGCATCCTTAAATACAGGTACAGGTAAATCCATGGTCACTTCACAGGCCCGCTTCAGCACTCACTCCTACATGCAGTAATAAAAACTAATAATAACAGTGGATGTGTATTTAATCAATGGAGGTGTTTGAAACAGTTAATGCCAAGAGCAGAATTTGGAGAAGTCTTCACTGTTAGGGAAACTAAATAATGAATTTGGTTTCATTTATGTTGCAAAATCTTGTGCATGTTTTTCATTTTTGGTGCAGTAGGAGAAGCCACAGTAAAGCCATTAGTCTGGCTTGACAGCCACTGAAAACCCCACAGGCGAGTGTTGACTTCTAATTTGAGACTGACTGATTGTGAAATTGCAGAGAGGGCGAAGTGACAGCTGCCTGGTTGAGTGAGTTATTGTGCGGTTAGGAGAAGTCAACTCGGAAAGTTTTTCCCTGATTGAATTGCTGTATTAATTGACACAGTGGGTAGTTTTGTTTTTATGGAGTACTCTGCTTGGCTCCTTTGTTTTCTTAGGGAGGGGGTGGGGGGGGTTGCTCAGTGCAGTATTGCACAGTGCTGTTTGGAGTTCTGGGGGAAGCGTTGACACATCAGCCCAAACTTTGACAAGGAGCCTGTGAGGACGGCCAATTAATTCGATTTTTCTGGGAGCTAATTTGCAATTCTGCATTTGCCCCAGAGTTGTTGAACATGAGGATCAGGAGGGAGGCTGAAAGAGCGAAATAGAGAGCTAATGAATAATTCTTCTCTTTTTCTGAATGTCACACATGCACACACACACACACACACACACACACACACACACACACTTCTGCTCCACTCATTACTGTATACCACAGGAAGAATGTACAGCAACGGAAGTGTTTGATGCTGGGAACTCAGGTATGATTTCAGCCCATATTAAGCAGCAGCGTTCAGGTGTAATTGACTAATAGATCCCATGGGACAGGAGCTACTGTATAAAACAGGGGGAGAAGAGAAGGGATGCTGGTTTCTAGCAAAACTGAAACAAAACCATCAGTCACGCCTTGTGTCTCAACACTACTGCTGACATGCAGTGTTTTTGCATTCAGGTGAGACTTTCAAATTAAACATTTGTGTAAAAACTGTTGGTGTGTGTGTGCCACCTTTAGTCACATGTGTAAGTGTAAAAAGAGGGTACATTTTTATCCCAAGCAAAACAATTAATTGAATATGGAAAATGACTAAAACATCAGTTTTGTAGTGTAAGTGTCTTTGCAGTCTGTGTTTTGGTAATTAGTATTGGTAATAACTGGATATAGATAAACTGTATGTGCAGGTGGAAGTGATCTCCCTGTTCTGTTTGAATTATTGTACATGCACCTTATTTTTCACACATATAATCATCTGCCTCCTCTGAGGCAGTATAAGCTGCTAATGAATATTTTCCATCTGTAGACATTTCACTGTCAGTTCGCAAGTGTTGTCAATAACTCTATCATCAGTTGATATAATGGTGTTGATTGGGAGAAATATATTGTAGCTCGCAGACATCTTTAGCATATTACTGTCGCATGTTTATTTGTTATGCCTGGCAGTCAAAGAATTTTTGTTGTTCATTGAGAGATTTATTGTTAGTAAAAAAAAAAGAAAAAGCTGAAATTCTGATAATTATTTGTTAATTTTTAATTTGAGAAATATCTCTGAAAATATTTTTTATGTATCTCCTCTTGGAAAGTAAGCACTATTTTACTTGTATAATGTCCCAAAATTCATTGAGAACCCTGTTTTGGTGCCTCTACAGTTTTCACAGTTTACAGTTTGCTAATAAAACAATAAGCTTTTGATTAAGTACAAAATGTAGTGTTCAAAAATAAATTTTAATTAGTTTAAAAAAAAAAAAGGTCATGCACAAACTAACAATGTGCTGGAAGTTACCGTCTGTGCTTTGAGGCATATTTGCTGCAGTGACTCTTGCTGTCTGTGTTATAATGGGAAAGAGAGCGTTTAGCTCTGATGCTCCTGTGGCTTGGCATTGGCTGCGAAATGATTTGGTTCTGGGGGAGCTGGTGTTCTCAGAAATGGACTGAAGGAATTGGAGGAAGGCACACCAGGCTGTAGAGGCTTTGAAAGAGCTATTTGACCCCATGTGACCAGGGCAAGATGACATGAGTCTTGTTATATATATATATATATATATGAAGAATTGCAAATTAAGATATATGTCTGTAAGTTTGTTTATTGTGCT
Organism: Scatophagus argus; assembly: GCF_020382885.2. NCBI lineage: Eukaryota > Metazoa > Chordata > Actinopteri > Scatophagidae > Scatophagus > Scatophagus argus. The sequence goes on from NC_058501.1 coordinate 4,170,008, forward strand.
GCCGCCCACTTTTGTAAAGGAGATTTCAACAGTGAGGTTTTATTCTGGTTAAATACACTTAAAATAACAATAAATAACGGTATGTCTGACTTCCACTTTGGAGGGTTGGCCAAAAGCCACCAGCAGATTTTAAAACGCTGCTGTAAGGTGACAATGCTGAGGTTAGTTGCCACATTTTCAGGACAAAAGACAAGAATTTCCCACGTACTCCTCCTTTTTACCAAAAATAAATAAATGAAAATAATAATAATATTGACAATACTACTATAATAATAATAATGATATGAATGATAATAATAATTACAACAACAATAAAATCCTTTTGATCAAGGATATTGTGGGGAAATTTAACTATTCAGTTGTACTCAAGACATGTAAACTAAAAAAAAAAAAAAAAACAAGCTTTACCTCTATTTTACCTACATTTAGTGCATCTTACAGGGGCTTTTTTTGCCTAGGAAACATTCATTTCTGAGGAAATTAATAAGAAATTACAAACATAAATGAAGCATTGCTATTTTACTTTTTTGAAATTTTATTCAAAAAAATGAAAATCATGTTACTCAGGTGATGAATTCTCTTGACCTAAGTTTTATGTCCTAAAACTGACAATCCTAACAAAAGCATGCCAATATGTCACGCTGAGTCGGCGAACGTGGTGAACATCATGTTAGCATGTAGCCCTGCTGTACTTTTGTCCACCTGACATTAATAACTGTTTGATGTAAAATCCATAAGGTTGCTAACAGCCTGCTTTTGCTGAATCCTTCCCTTTTAAAGTCCTATATATGATATATTTATATACTGTGTTTCTATAATATAATTTTAGATCAAAAGAGGCATATAATGCACGGGCAAGTCAGACCAAACATTTCATTTTCTGAAAAAGTCATCCAGACAAAAACCTTGTCTCTGCACACAGAGGATGCTGTTTCCTCTGCAATAAGAAGCATGTTCTCAAGGCTGCTCTCATTATTTCGTTGTCACTGGATGAACCTAATTCAGTGTATGGGCCTTGGGCTCTGTTAGAGTTTGTCAAGTAAATGAGAAGACTAATGGTGCATCTCCTTATCAGTGGTGTCTTTCTATTGTGGTAATATATCTACTGACAGACACTGATGTATCAACTAATTACCGTATTTTAGCCATTAAAAAAAGGAGTGTTTAGACTCTGAGTTCTGCAGTGATTTCCATTGTGGTTGCGGTGTGTGTTGCCGTCTTTGACAGACATGATTGCTAATTGTTTAAACATATTTAAATCCCAAAATCGCTGTTACTGATGTAACAGGAATTGTAAGAACCACATATTCCTTCTTACCTGCAGATATGGTGATTACATGATTATTAAAAAAAGACAATTTTATTATGTATACTTTTTTTTTTTCCCATCTTCTCGGAGACGCCCACACAGACGCTGCTTATACATAAATGACTAATTCTTAAAGTAGTCATTAGGGTGTACCTGTAACTCCATTTCTGTTCAATTATTATATTTCTGCTAATATCTTCCTGCCACCCATCGCCTCGTCTCTGTGCCTCTCTTTCTCTTGTCTATTTTTGAAATGTAAAAAATCCTGCAGGGGGTAAAAGAAGGAGTGGGAGTGAGATAGAGAGAGGAGCGTTGGGCATTAGAGAGAAATGTGTTGCATGGCCCGCAGCCTAACGGGTAATAAAGTCATTAATTCAGCTGATTAAGTTGGCCTTTGGGTTAAAGAAAAATCATATCCGTCTCCCTTTGAGATGTGACTGGGGAAGCACAGAAGAGGGAGAAGCCAGCTAATTAGTGCTGAAAAACAGGAGGGGGGCCAGAGAGGGAGATGGGAGATGGAGGGAGAGACAGAAAGAGAAAGAAACTGTTTGTGTGTGTGTGTGTGTGGTGGGAGGTGGAGGGAGTGCAGATAGGTGTTTCGACTGAACTACTAATGAGGCATGTTTGGGGTGAGGGAGTGACAAGCTCATCAAAACGCCCGCTTGCCAGGCGTGTCATTTCTCTCAAAGAGTTTGCCCGGCTACCTTTGAGCCTGACAGTGCCACTTAATGATGTGAAACGAGAGAGAGACAGAGAGGGAGAATTTAAGGTGAAATGTCACTTTGTTTGCAGTTTAATGAGCTTGTTGTTGGATGCAAGAGAAGAAAGCATGAGAAAAGAGCAACAGGAGACTCAGGCAGGATCCTCAGCTCGCCCTCTGAGCGATGAACGTGTTAATCTGTGAAACTCAGGAAACTCTACGTCAGGAAGCTCTACGTTTCTGCAAACCATGGATTTGTTAGTTTTGTACATATCTCATCGGCCCTTCTAGAATACATGTCATATCACATTCGTATTACCTGTTAATTAGCTGACTTTCTCATTTTGACACTGAAGAGATGCAGTGGCGTGACACACGGGTGAGACAGCTGAACAACAGACCGCTGTTCGAAACCAACCGACAAACTGGGTCATTTGAGCAACTGCTGAGTGATTTTGTAGCCATCGTTGTTCCCACCAAAGTATTGGTGTTTGAATGACAAGTCTGGATAGTTTCCAGCCGTGTTTGTGTCAGCAAAACCAGGTCTCAGGTGACCAGGTAACTCTATCCCCTGATGTTAAAATCAACTGCGTCACAATTTTCTTCAAAGCTGCAAAAAGCATGTGACTCATGATGTGCCAGTTGCAGACGGGAGCCGCGGGTGATTGGAAACTGGTCTGAATCTTCTTTATAAAGTTCACTGAGTCATACATATAGTTTGTGGGTTTTAATAGTGGAGTGCAAAAGTTGTCATTAGAGACTGGACATGTGCAGTGATTTGGCTGTCAGTGTAATGATACATGAACAAATCTGATATGTCCGATTACACAGTGTCTCCATAAGCGCTGGAACAGAATCATATGAGCACTACTCTTTCACTACACTTCTGTTATACTGACTGGTACAAAACTAGTGACAGGAAAACCACTAATAAGGAGGCTATTAAGAGACAAGACACAGCCAGGTTAGTACATAGCCAAAACACAGACATCAAACTAAACCAAGGAATGAGATAAAAAGTGAATCGTTTCTAGCAATATGTTTTTGGGTAAATAAAGCTGAAAATTACCCCTCAGTGTGCTGCTGTTTGAACTTATATAGGCCCAAAGGAATGTTACACAGCAAAAGTTACCATTACATTTGTAGATTGATGTTCAGAGAAAAGCTCCATACTGTCAATTCAGTAATTGGAAATGCTGCCGTATCTATTACATACAGACCCATTATCATTTTCTGCTCCCCTGTTGGTTGGAGAAAACATTCACGCTCCGCTCTTGAGGGAGCCACTGACCCCTCCATGACTTCAATCCAACGCTGGATTGTTTTCTATCATGCACATCAAGCAGCGGGGATACAAGGCTGCACTGCGATCCACTGGCAGGAGTCAAGCCTTTAATACTGAGCTGGACTATAGTGCACATGAGAAGTGGGGAAGAAAGTGATTGTTAATAGAACAAACAACGACGCTTTAAAAAGTGGGATTATTTCATGTCTTTCATCTCTGCTCGACTCGTTTAACAATTGCAACTTATTATGTGCTTTGAGTAGGTTATATGAATCATTTTAAACAATGAGGAGTTATTAAAGGGGGGTAGGTATGAGGGTACGAATTAGAATGTATGTATTTGTATCACAAAGTGTCGAGATGAAGCGAGATCTCTGTTTTTCCATTCTCGACAATGTGTGGGACAGTGAGTGGAGAAAGACGAACACTCCCTTTTCCATACAGTGCAATGAAACAATTCCACTTTTATTTTCTGTTTGGCACTTTTTGATTTTATCTTCTGTCAAAGCTCAGAAGCATTTGGATTATTGAACACAATTCATCAGAAATAACACCTGTAAAAATATCAGGAGCAACACTGAACAGTTTTGTGAAATATACAAGCACAGACTCAAAATCACCCTCATAATGGTTTACAATGACATCTGCCTATCAGGAATTAGGTTTATTAGGTGTAATACACCTATGCTGTAAGGCAGTTAAATATGCAACAGCTCTGATCTGATGATCAGACTAATGTCCTGTGTTTCTGTCCTGCTCTTCTGTTTAAAAGTGTGTGGACAAAATATTGAAAACAGCTGCACTGCTAAACATACTTTCAAATATAGTCTGAATATAGTCTCAGTATAGTCTCTCAGTCTCATATTGTGTTGCTTCAGACTGTACAGGTTAATCTAATTAATTGGATACAGACATTGCAGTTGAATGTTTCTAAAACTGCTGTGTTCATCTGTCATATCAGCCCTAAAACATACAAAGTGTGGCTGCTATAAATTTCAGTAGTTGTGGTTAGGTCAGCTTACTTTTGAGCATGGAACACAGAGACTGTCAAGGTATTTTATTGAGTTACTCAAACAACATATATTTAATATTCAAGTAGCAAAGCCATTTAGCAAAGCAAAGGGGGAAGTCTGGTAACAATATGGAACAACAAAGTCTGCATATGGAGGAAGTCAGAGTTGATGCATTGGTCAACAAATTGTAACTTAGAGTCAACTTTTTTTTTTTTTATTTAGTAAAAAACATGTCCTCAAACGTTCCAACCTGAACCTTGCATCTATTATTGTAAACATGACAATAAAAGTCCCTTAACCTCAGTGAGTTAGTCATTTACCCCCATACCACAATGACTCTGTAACATTAACCAATCAGTAATTGCACTTAAACCTAAATAATCTTAACCGCAGAGGTGGCAGACTAGCAACTGTCATGTGACTCATTTTAGTAATGTCTGGGGGTTGTCAGATCAGAAAACAAACTATTTGGTGAACTTGGCTGGACTACATCTTTTGCCCCTTTCATCCTTGGTTTCCTTTATTGTAAAGTATCATAGCCTTGCCTTGCTGGAAAATGTGACCTAGTGTAAGTGTTATTTAGTGACATCACATAACAAGCTCTGTGTTTACTGAGGATCAGGTTTTTTAGCCACCTCTCACTGCCATTTGGAGCTGCCAATATGCAAAGCTGCTGAGAGTAGTTTTAATGTCCTATAGCAGGAGGAGCATAAGGGTTTCCAGGGGTTAGCATCCTGTCCACTGCCTGGGTACATCTGGTCCCATGGCAAACAGACAGACTCCTTTGTCAGTGTCTACAAAGGCAAAGAAGGAGAGAGGAAAGAGAGAAAGAGGGACTCTGCTGGCCTTCTTTTTAAACCAATTCAAAGGACTCTCTCTTCTGGAGTCCATTAGAATAGTAGAGTGTCTTCTTCAGTTGCAGAGAGAGAAAAACAAATGTGCTCTGTGGCGGCTGCCAAATAACCTTGGCCACTGCTATTGAAATGGTGGTCTATCAAAGAGAGGGAGAGATCAGAGGGGAGAGAAAACTGTGAAGCAGCAGAGGGGAGGGAATGCTACGGTGAAGTAGTAATAACTAAAGAAAAGTGAAAGAAAGGAAAAAGGAAAGGGAGTGAGAAATAGAAATTTCAGGAGAGGTTAAAGTGAAAGCGAGAAGCCGCATGAATCATTTGAAAGAAAGTCAAATTGAGCGAGGTGTGATAATCACAAAAACAGATACATGAAAGGGACGGTCAAAGGTCACACACATCATAAAACTTTAGAATCAAACCAAAAAGCAGTACTAAAATTATTCAATTTAAAGACCATTGGTGTTTATTAGTCTTGCTTACATAGCCAAAATTGTAATAAGCAAAGAAAGAAAGAAATTCTAATTCTTTTAAACCATTTTTGCACTGGCAACCCCCCACCCAGCTCTCAGAGCCACACTGGCAAGAACCAGATGGGTATTAGCAGTTGCTTCTGCTGCATCAACAAAGAGCATCAGCAAAGCTTATGTTATTCTAACATTTAAGCATTCGCTCATTATTCCCAGATGGTTACCATTGCATCATCACAATGGCATAATTTTGCTACTTTTGCATTGCATATAAGGCATTATTAACAAGTGAAACTAGATATAAACAACAATTCTCTGTAATAATATGAGAGGAATACAGAATACATTTTTGTCATGATCAGTTGATGACTTAACAAACGTTGATATAAAGCAAATATAAAGTTGCATCTAGTGGGACTGAGTGCTAACATGCTAACTAGCTTCCACATTCCAAGTGGAATACATGGTGAGATGTCCCTGATACTGAATGCTGTAAGAGGCCAGCCAGATTAAATTGCTACAGATATGATTGTTCAGTTGTTGTAAAAGGGGAAAAAATGCCTTGAGTCAACATTTGTAGGGCAAACAGGGCTATGATGTGCTCCACTTAGAAGTTGGCAGATGTCTTCTACACAAAGAGAAAAGACAAGATGGATGTGTGTGGAATATAAATGGAAAGTGATGGCACTAGACTGCTAACAGGTGACGGTGCTGGGTGGTGGCCAGAGATGTGCCAGCCTAAATAAAGGGTCAAGCCAGCAGGGACAGAAAAAGTCCCTATGATCTCGTTTACTGAGGCAAAAAGACAAGAGAGAGAGGGAGAAAGAGGGGGTAGCAACCCAGAGGATCAATAGATGTCCTGAGAGAAGTTCCAGCAGGCACTGGCATCAGAGGAGCATCAGTTGATTTGAACCTCTAATGGAAGCCTTAAAAGGATTGGCTGCAGAATAAAGGGACAGATGGGGAAAGAGAGACAGAAGAAATAAATGGAAAGGAGAGGAGCAGTCAGGTTAAGAAACAGAAAAAAAAAATCTGGGATTGTAGTGGAAAGTGAAATTTAAAAGCGTTTTGTACCATCCGCCTTCCCTCCACTGGCCCGCTTCCTCGCCCTGTGGCAGAGGGGAAGAAATGGGGGAAAAAAGAAAAAAAAAACGTTAATGGATGAAAGCTTTCAAATGAACCTGTTACAGCAAAGTTGTTTTGCTCAGCCGGGTTTATATCCTCCACACTATCCCTCTAAGAGTTTACCACGGCAACTAGGGATTTATATTTTCAGGGGAGTTTTAATGCCATTTCAAAGGAAGAATTAATTAACAGTCAGCTTTAGCGTTTTTACACCAATTTCACACACCTTCAGTGGCAGTAATTGCTTCAGGGTTATATGAGGAATGTTCAAAGTAACAATATCTCGTTCATGCAATTAAAAACAAATCTATTCTAACATTTGTGTATGCAAACAATTTTTGTGGTAGATGTTTGTTCTGCACATGTGTTTATGTGTGTGATGTAGTGGAGAAGCACTGACACCGATTCCTCGTCACCAACACACAGAGATCTATCTTTTCATTTTAATCCTGTTGCTTTCTGTAAGTAGAATTTCCTGTATGCAGGAAACGGTAATTTGTGATTTATTTTTTGAGACTCTAATGAACATTTGTATTGAAACAAATTCTCTTGCTGTAATGAAGGCTACATTCAAACAGCAGTATGTATGAGTATAGGATCCCCAGTCCTTTAAAATATAATAACAGTTCTGTTGTACGTCTCTTGAAAAAGGGCATCATATGATTCGACTGCCTGTTCTGTTGGCAGTGCCCTTACCAGATTTCAACAGGATTTGGAGCCATTTAATATGATTCATTTGACATTTTTATTTTCCTGCATCTCACCTTCAATTATAATCAAAAATATCTACTTTCCTATGAAAGACCCACACATGGGCAATATAATCATTTCACCAGCTTAATAACTTGGAAATACAAAATTTTAAGGATTGGGAAATCTTGTATCTTGAGAAACTGTGGCTCTTATATATGAAAAGAAGAAGTGTGCCTTTGTTTGAAATATTATGGCATGGAATGGATTTCCCCAGGACAGAAAAATCATGATAAATTTGTGTTTGGAAGAATCACACAGGAGACTAATGCCAAGGCAGATTGTTATCCTAAAATATGGATCAAGTTACCATTTATGGAAAACTAAAAAGAAGAAAAAAAAAATCAAAATCTAACCTTAGGAACCTAAGATTCTAAGATCAGAACAATATTAAAAGTTCTGCTGTACCACTTCAGATGTACTGGCACTAATGCTGAGTACACAGGCAAAACAGAACACTGCTTGATTATACATTACGGAATAGTTGGACATGTACAGTATGTTATGCGCTTTCTGATGGGCAGAGACGTGGCACAGAGACTGAAAACAGTGACAAACAACTAGCACCTGTGAAAATGATAATTCACCATTTATTTCTCAAAGTGTGGAGCAGTGCCTTGTTTAACATTTAGTAAGTATGGAGGCATGTTTAAAATACCAGGGGAATCCATATATATGAGCTGATATCTAACAATTTAAAATGTAATCATTACAAAATAATCTGATTTGTTATCTTAAATCTTCACAAAAATCCAAACCTTCATCTATCTTTTGGGTTATCATCTTCCCTTCTCTTGGTCCTGTTGTTTGGAGACAAAAAAGACAGCAGTTAATAGGACATTTTTTTTCTGATCATCCCAGAAGAATCCAATTACAGCACTGTTTGGAGATCAGTGAGATTACAGTGTATCTAAGAAAAAACAATCAGAGCCTATCTGATCCCCAGCTTTAGCAGGAGACACATCCCTGTAATGAAGTCTCTTATTTCTCAGTTTTCTCCCCCCATCTCTCTTCCTTCCTTTATCTCCTTACCTCCATCCTTCTCCCTCCTTTCCTCTCTTTGCACATCTCTTCCTCTCTCTCTCTCTCTTACTTTCCAATGTTGGATTTAATTTCTCCTTTTGGCCTTGTACTCCTTTTGTCTGCCTTTACCCTTTTTCCTCTAATTTCCCCCATTTACTTCCTTTTTCCTCTCCTTGCACTTCCATTCTCATCTTTACTTTCAACAACACACCTCCAAAAACATCCCTCTTTCGTTGCCTTCCATCCTGCCTGCCACAGGGGATTCCTGCAGCAGGCCTGAAGGTGGTGCACATACACAGAGAGCTGAGTGTGACAGAGCGGGCATTTTTCACCTCAGTAATGAAAATATCACAGGAGACCCAGTGGGTGGCGATGACCTTTGGAGAGCGCTGCATTTTCGCCTCGCTTGCTCGCTCTTTCGTAAAATGCCCGGCCCACCCGTCTCACCCACCCCCTTCCTCCGCCCCTGGGTGATGTGGCTGAGCAACTGCAACGCATTGAGAGAGCTTGTAGATCCATACCCTGGTGTAAATAATTCATCACTGACTGAAAAGGGGAACAGGAGGGAGAGCAGTGCTACGCAAAGAATGATGATGAAGATAGTGGTAGAAGAGTAAACTGCTACATGTCACTAAGAGGATTGCTTGGTAATGAAAATGTGCCACAAACCTCAATAAAATCTGAATAATCTCAAAACAGAATATTTAGCTCCTATATGAATATTGGGACACTAAAATACAGAATTTCCATCAGTAAAGGCCACATCTTTGTCTCCTTTTACCTTTTCTTTTTCAATCCTCTGTTTACCCAAATGCTAAAGGCCAAATGTTCCCCCATCAAAAATACAGCAGCAGCAGCTTGAGGTACATATCATGATATCACTCCTGTCTATCACATCACTCCTGACTGCTGGTCCATAAACTGAACAGATGAATGCATTATTGGCACCATTATGCTGAAATGTCAGTGTGTCTCTGTGCCGTACAAAAGGAGGCATCGCAGCGCGTCCTGTCAGCTCTCCTGCAGGTAACCAGTTGTGCCTACAGTTCAGGTATGTCACTGGGTGGCAGGATATACTGTATATACTGATACATGCTGCAGTTTCTATAGAGGTTGATGTTCTTCAGTGTATCTGATAATCTTTCACTGTCTAACTCATCTTCTCCCTCTTATTTCTTGACTGTTACTTCTTTCAGTCAGAGGTATTTTGATGTATTAGACACCAAAAAGCAATCTGAAATACTTGATGGATGTCAGATATCCTTCTGTTTGGCAACACAATAAGTACAATTTCACGCTGAATGAGTGTTTGTCATGTGCCCTAGGTGGGAAAAGTGCTGTTTTTATTGAGAATGTCATGGTGATTTGCACATGAGAATATCAAACTGAAAAATTTGGTCTAAAACATATTTTAAAAACTGTACAGATGTAAAAAGAATATAGAGAAATAGACATTACACAAAAGAAATTAAAAAACAATTATACATTGTCATTTAAATGTATTCCTTCACATTATTAAATACCTGTTCTCAACCATCCACTGCAACTATAGGACAGCAACTACCGATTATTGTCCTAGTTTATTACTTTCTAAATTAATCATTGAGTGTTTGATTCATAAAATGTCAGAAAGTGTCCAGCACACTAATCCAAAGATCTTCAGAAGACTTGCAAATATTCATTTTTTTTAGAATGTGGCATTTTGCTAAAAAATGTTGCTGTTTGCTTTTCTATTAATTGACTAAATGATTCATTTCAGCTTTAAACCAAACTCTTACTTTACCTTTCAAATAAAACCTCTGGATCAACTGAAATTCCATTTTGTCATTTTAAACTACAGTACCTTGTCCATAATTCCACCTTTTCTGTTGTTGGAGCCATTTTCTTTGTATAGTTACTTTTTTTTTAGTAATGCTAATAAATCACCACGGTACCAATCATTTTTAATCCCGTTTGTCATAATCCCGTTACATGCAATCTGTTTCTGCATAACCTCAGTGACCTGCAGATTGATTGCTGTATTGATGCCTGGCTCTTCACTGCTGATCAGTGTGTTGTACTGTTGATCAGTTGGCTCCATCAGTGGTAAAGGTCAGAGGTGGAGGACTGTCGTCAATGGGAGCTGATAGAGACGCAAAAACACCCTGACAAGATCTCTTCTCTTCTCTTCTTTTCTGTTGAGTTTCACGTAGTGAATGACATAACATACATTTAATTTAACATTGTTTTGAAGTGTCCTTTTGAAAACCAGGGCCCTGTTGAGAAACATCACTGACTTCTAACATTATACCCAAATTAAAAAAGAGTAAAAACAAAAAACAGTAACTTTTTTAAAAAAATATGACTGAATGTCTATAAATCCCATCCTGATTGCACTGCATAACATATTGTGCGATGCAGGCCTTTATCCCTAGGTAGTCATACGCCATTACTATGTAATGATATTCATGAGCTGGGCCCGCCATACGGCTGTGTGTGTGTTATATTTGTTTCATGCTATAGATCCAGCCACCGTCTCCTCAGGGCCATTTGGCTGAGGCCTAATGACCGAGGCCGAGCTAATCCCCCTGAGAACACACACACACACACACACTGCACTCTCCTTTGTAGAGGTAAGGCTCTGATGAGGCCTTTGAAGGAATGTCACACTGGTGTCCCACTGTATGTTGCCTCTGGCTCACCCTCTTCAACCAATCAACACACACACCTGCCCGCAGACGTATAGAAATACACGCAAATACAAGGGTGAAAATCTCTCTCTCTCTCTCTCTCTCTCTCTGTCTATCTATCTTTCTATCTATCTCTCTGTATTTGCATCTAAACACATTCATAGATGAATGCACGTAACCACACGCACACACATGCACAGTGGGGCCCTCACAGTAGGGGCCGCAATAATAGGCACCCTGCCATCTGGAGACCCTGTCCAGGGGGCCGAAAACAATAGAGCCCACTCAGTGTGGCAGAAGACATCGTCAGTGTATATGAGTATAGTGTGTGTGTGTGTGTGTGTGTGTGTGTGTTGTTAATATTACAGGGGACGTCACCAGATATTCTCCGCTTAAACCAATGTTTTTTCACCCCCTGCATCCACCCTGAGGCTGTTAGGTACTGCTGCTCTTAATAGGACACATAGGCACAAACATCCTGAATAATGTAGAAACTCATTTATTCAACACCTAAAAGCTGGACTCTGTGTGTGTGTGTGTGTGTGTGTTTGAAGCATATGCTTGTTTTGTGTGTGATTAGTTGTAGTGTAAATAAATCAAGATATTTTGTGTATTTTTTTGATTTCTGCCATATCGTACAGTCTGTTTTAATCCCCTATATGGATCCAGTGAAAAGTGGTGCACTTGCAACCATGGTAGCCACTAATTGGAACAAAAGAAGCCTACTGCAGAGGACCCGCATTGAAGAGAGCCAGATGCAGACTCAATCAGTTCTGCATGGAAAAACACCCAGTCTATGTTGCTCCGCTCTCATCTAATATGGATATTTAGCAAGTTTTATATATATACTGGGGAACTTCTGTACCATTTTATAGTTTCCAAAATAAGTTTAAACAGTTTTTCTCATGCTTGTTTTGCTATCAAGTCTAAAGTTTAATTTCCCAAGTGCCACTGTCAACTGTGCAATAATGTGACGTTATCTGCCATGTCTCGACTTTGTCAGCAGCGTCCCTTCATGATTTCAGAATCTGAGTGGGATCTTTTGGTGATTTTCTTTACGGTGCAGAATACTAATAACCATTTATCCTTTGTCCCTGTTCCATATATGAAAAATAATTGTCATAACCGAACCCCCCCAGCCCCCGAGCCTTTTATGAAAATCAGATCTAGAGAGCGCCTAATTAGGCGTGATTCACGGTAAAGGAAGGGGAAAGAGTGGAATGTGAATAAATTGAGACCAGGAGGAGGAGAGAAAGGAGCGACAGACTGGTGATTAATGTGAAGGCTGTGATGCACGTCAACAGAGAGACAAATGAAAGGATGGGGAGAGATTTTCTTTGAAAGGGAAAGGAGGACACAATCTAGTAACATTTTAAGCTACAAATCTGGCTAAAAAAGTGACTTGTGACCCTTTGTCATTGGTTAAGTATAGCTCCTGTTTATCAGAATAATCCTTAGAGGCCTGAAAATGTAAAATTATCCAGTAATTCCTAGCGTGAGGTGTGTTTACGGAAACAATTCTGATTTTGTGTAATATTAATTTTGTTTTGCTTTATATCTCATCAATATAAACAACATTAACACATTTTTCTTGTGACCGCCCCCAGACCAGGAACCACTGTTTTATAAACCACAGGTTGTATTCTTTTACTTTACAGCATCCTACCGGAAAAGCAAATTTACAATCAGAACGCATTGCATTTTGTTGGATCTGATTTATTCATGTGTGCTTTTACTTTACAGCCCAGCATCTAAGGAAAGAGCACACAGGGAGGACTAATTAAAATTTCTCACTGTAACGAGCTTTATCAGAGCCCTAGCTGACCGGCTCTCAGTCTGGCTGATAGCAGTGCTGGCAGGATTTTAACAAGCGTTGCTAATGGAATAACTGGCTATGTTGCGAGCCGTCCTGCTGGCTGACCAGCTAAATACTTAATGACTGTAGATGCCTTGATTAGGTGTGTGGGTTTGCTTGATTTCAGACCTGGGATCGGCTTTTCATTGCCCCATCTGGGCCCGCTGAATCAAAGTCATCCAGTAACTAAGCTGCTGTATCGAGTGACTGAACAACTGGCTGCAGCTCCTTCAGTAATCAGCAGCGCTCCTCTGGCTTGGCTGCAGTACTAATTGATGGAGGAAACGCAGGAGTCCTCTCCCCCACCACTAATGGGAGTCTCTCTCTCTTTCTCTGTCTGACTCACCTCATTAATAAGCACAGAATGTGTCATCCAAGGGAGATGTTCACATGTTTCGCATGTGGACCTGAACTGTTGTTTCATCCGATTTGCTTTTAGATGTGCTAGCTTCAAATTTAGCCTTTTGAGTTGTTTTGGACTAGAAGTTATCTCGTGAGTCATTTGTTAATGACAGTTGTATGACAGTGCCTGCATTTCCATTATGCAAACACACATACCGCTTCTGTCGTGAGCAAGACTGCAGGAGGAGAGTAAGGAGCAGCATTTCCCCAAATATTGCAAGCAATTTGCATTCTGCTAATTTTTAAGGTCTCGTGGAGAAAAGTAAAATGAACAGAAATAAGTAAAAACAACAGCACTAAAATGTGGCTATTTTTTACAGTTGTCAGCAATGCAAGTTAAAACAAAATGATCAAGCAAACATTTTCATTTCAATACACCCAGCTTTCTCATATTTTCATTTTAGTACCAGCAGTCCAGTTCAGCTGTTATGCTGTATCAAATCAATTGATCTGATTAAATAATTTGAAACGGCTTTAAAAACATGGGCAGGAAACTTGATCAGGATTGCAGCAGATAATCAAATGGAATATGGAACTGATTCTCTGATGGAGTTTTAATCTTATATCTTTTTGTATGTGATGATGAGACAAAGGCAGAATTGGGAAGCAGTGAGATGAATAAAAAGATTTGTCAAGATTATCTGGTAACGCTTTCATTAAACCTTCCATTGATCATTTATGGTCAGTATATAAACACTTAATTCTTTATTACACACTATAATACACCTGTAAGCAGCTGTAACTCTTGATTAACATATTTTTTTGTAACTCCTCCTGTGGGGACCAGTAAGGGGAGGCTGCAGCATCAACAGACAATGATTGACACAACAGTAAAATAAATTTGTGATCTTATCCATCCATCCATCCATTTTCTATATCGCTTATCCGTCAGGGTCGCGGGGGAGCTGGAGCCTTATGTGATCTTATGTATATTTAAAAAAAACAAAACAAAACAGTCTTCTTGGGAGAAGTTCTAATTGTTGATGACTGTTAAACATATACATTAATGAATTAGTCCTTATATCGGTTACAGTCACAACTACATTTACAATAGGCAGATTTTCTTAAGGTAACAGATGGATTAGAGGTGCATTGTCAATTGAGAGTCATGTGTTTGTTTTGGGTTGGAGGTCTCACTGTCTCCCTGTCCCTGCCATATCATGTCACACATGTCCTTATGTGCCGCTGTCCCAGTGATGACTCAGCGCTCCGGCGTCAGGTTACACCATGCACCGTGTCACGTGACATGAAGCAGAATTTTCAGTTTAATAATCTTGGATTGGATCTTTGTCCAGATCCTTTTATTTGAACAAAGCACTCTTCCCCTTCAGAACACTGGGGTCACGTTCACTCCTTCTGGTCCTGCATACCCACAAAGCCTCTGTCTTCTGTGATCAGCAGCAGACCTCTGCCACGTGCGTTCATTAGGAGTGCCTCTCCTCTGCCGTCAACTCCAGGGAGTGATCAGTGTTCCTTTTCTAGGTCACTGGTTATGCGTTGCGCCGAGCCACTGGGAGCCACTGGGAGCCATGCATATTCCTATTCTCCCTCTGCAGGAGAAGCCAGCCACATCGCCAATTAAACCACCCTCCACCAGCTACGCCCATCCGCCATCGGATCTGGAGCAGTCATCTTGCATTCAGACGTCTTCCCTCACACTCTGTACCCAGAGTCCCTGAAGATGCCGGGGAGAGACAAGAAAAGATTGTTTCCTGATTGCCGGCGAGAGGAAAAAGGGGGAAGGTTTTTGAAATATTTAACAGCGAAGCGGTCTCGCTGGAATGAGGAGGTTTTGTTTTGTTTTATATTTGATGTTGGTAAACTTCAGAGGTACACAGGTCTTCCATTTAAATCACAGGGATGTCACAGTCAATGAGAATTCACTGTGCCTCCCCACATGACTTTTTCAAGGCTGTTATGACTTGCGAGAGAGAGGAGAATGTTGACATCTGCTCATGAGGGAGAGGTCTAATTTATGCAGAAAGTTAATATTTAATTCAAATTTCTAACTTTTAAAATCTATATCTGATCAGGATTTACAACAGAGCTTTAATACAGGCCAATAATCTTTTCTGTTATCGGTTTTGTTTCAGATGTAACATCGGTTGGTGTAAACAGCAAGGGTTTCTTACCAGGCTCAGTATATGTACAGATAACATTCATTCAAAGGGAAAAACCAATTGAGCCATTCATAATCTCTTTATAATGTACCCCATTCATTCAAAATAGTTATTAGTAAGAAATTGTTGCAACAAATAGCATAAATTACATGGAATAGCAGTGGTTGCTACCTTATTCGTCATCAGAGGACTCAGGTATTCAGGTTGGCTTAGAAAAACTTTCTGCGTGGCTGGAAACACAGCCAATAGGGATCAGTTGGATCAGGCTGACACGAGTGAGTACGTGGACCTCACATTGCCAACAGACCCGGATCCACAGGACTCTAACCAAAATTAGCTCCGCCAATGTAAAATCTTGGTTACAGTCACGAGTCCTGTGGGTCCATTTATTTAATACCCATATTATCTTTATTTATCCCAACGACATGTGTTTAATAGTGATAGGGATATTGCCTGCACCCTTAATTGTGCTGACTCAAACTTGTGTGACCCAAGAGAAATTTTGAGTTGGGTTTCACCAGAAGGTTCTAGGTGATGCTAACTGAAGTGACGCAGGATTCCTGTCCGTATGCGGAACCAGATTTGCCATGACTAGTTGAAGGAACTATTTGGCCAACTGCTCGTCAGATGGTCAAATAGCTTCAGAAACCCCCTCTCGCCTCATATTGTCTGACATCGAATAATGGGGCTGTGATGTCTCACAATTTGTCATGACAGTCAGCATTTCACTCCACCTTCTTCTAACACTTTTGATTTTCAACATGTTTAAACATTGCAAATGAACTTGCAAATGAACCTTTTTTTTTTAACCGTAAACCAGCCCCATACATACAAGCAAAGAGTCCCTTGTTGTAACATTCCACCTGACGTAGAGTAATGTTAGAATTCGCCTGGAGTCAAAAAGTCCAATATTCACTCTATTTTGGTCTCCACCAACTCCTCAGTAAAATGTCTGGCTTTTTCGCTGGTAGATGCTTCAGAGTGTTCACTGGCTGATCACTAATGTTGTTGGTTTAATGGTTTTTGCTGAAAGAGAGCGGTGAATACGAACCGTGTTGCAGGCAGATGAACCAGAACATCAAGTTGAAAGATGGTCAAAATACTTCTCATCTGAGCCATTGTCAATATAAAATTAATTATTATACTTTAGCAACTTTAAATATTATTTTCCTGATGCTCATAAACCTTTCCTACGTGTACCTATTTTTATCGAATCATCTTATAAAATGAGTTCCAGCACATGTAAGTTTTCAGTTGTGTGATGATCTTCCCCCCAAGTTGTAGAAATGGCCACATTCACAGAAACAAGACAGATGACCTCAGTGGTAGATGTGATCCTACAGGCTATGTAGTAAAGTTTAACTTTATTTAGTGTGCAGTGTTTTGATGGGTTGCAATCCACACGATTGCCATCACAAAAGGTTTCCAGCAGAACATTGCATTGTAAACACATGATTAACGTTATTCACTTCACCTGTCAGTGATGTTAATGTTGTGGCTGATCTTGTATATGCGCTCATCAGCTTTGAAAAAGACACAACAGCTGGTTGAGCGAGGCGTCTATCAGACCTCCACAGCTCTGACTTGTTGTTGACACACTATATTGAATTGTTTTAAAGTTAAGAACAAGACATGACTTGTTTGTTTCAAGAAAATATGGGCTGCACTACCCTTATAAGTCCATGCTTCTTTTCTCAGGGTTGTTGAGAGATATTGTTAGAATCAAACATCTGGTGGCCAGTTCACCACAGATATTCTGTCTGTTTAGCTTTATTACACTGTTATCACTCAAAGAAACAGTGCTCTAATTGTAAAAACAGCTTTATGCACACAATCAGGCCTTGGGAAAGTTGTCAAACAAGAATGTCGACAGCTCCTTTGTAGCATCAGGGAGTTTAGTCTTTCTCCTCTATTCACCTCAGCTAACCTGCTGGAACAGATGTCTCTCCTACACACCATTTGGAGTGGGCCACTTTTTTAAAAAAAAATTCACTTAATTGTTGTTCATTTTGGAAGGGCTTCAGATGTTTGCTCCGCTTCAATTCTCTCCAGCTACCTACACTCCAGTTAAGTCTACTCAACAGTGGTTGACAAAGCCTCTGGATTTTCTGCTGTCTGTAGCAAACTTTACCCTTTGAACTTAGACCTCGTTGTAGTCTCAAAAGGAGGCCATTGTGTGTTCCTTTGGTTAGTGAACTCAGTATAAGCATGTAACAGAACCGCTGGTCAGTGTCATGGATTAGTACATGTTCTCATTCCGTGGTCAAGTCAGAAGTTCTAAATATGCAATGTTCTGTAAGACTTAAAGCTCTGCTTGATCTTATGTACGTGACTGTTATGCTATCATAATGGATTTCCCATGTTTTTAGGGGTTAGTTCATAGTGATATGGGCCAAGAAAAATAGCATATATTTATAAGAGAATGACCCTTGGACCAGTGTAGTTCCCAGATGACCCCTGCTGTGCTGGATCAGTGGTCTGTTATGTGCTTTGGCATGAGGCTGGACTGGATAAGCACACTACTATTTTAAAGCCCCACCTTGGTGTTAATATAGGCTAATTGAGCAACTCTTGGGTCATAGGCCTGACACATTGTGAATCAGGACTGCTAGATATCAGACTGTAGGTCAGGCTAAATAACAGCATCATAGTAAATGGGATGCCATATGCATTTTCTGTATTCATTTAAATAGCCAGGATAATTTACAGTAATTAACGAATGTTTTACATTACTTTGCATTGCAGCAGACTACACACTCACCAACACAACTAGTGATTGAAAGGAGATAAAGAGGGAGAGACAACACTTGGACATGGACTAGAGATGGGACTAGAGATGGGACTCATGACCAGTTCCTCATACTTTATAATGATGTAGTGCAGTGACAATAGACAGCTTTCACAGGAGATATGAATGAAGCCTTAAAGCCAGCTGTTTGTCACTTCAGTCTGCAGTGCAGTGTAGTTCATACACCAGCACACAGAAATGTTATTTTCTAGTTAGTTATGTCGTCTATTCTTTTCAAATTCTCATATTCTCATGCTCTCTCTCTCTCTCTCTCTCTCTCTCTCTCTCTCTCTCTCTCTCTCTCTCTCTCTCTCTCTCTCTCTCTCTCCCCCCCCCTGCATCATACATTTTTTTTAATCAGTTGATTTTTCTTCCTAATGTCTGGTTTCATGGGGTGCTTCAGCCCTTTCAGTATCCAATAGGAATTTAGTCATCTTCTCCCCTGTGCATAGCTGTTGTATATATAGAACATGTGAGAGTGGAAAATAATAGTATTACTGATAGAAGGGCTGAGCATTAAGTAAATACTTTTGTGTGCTGACTTTCAGTGAAATAAGATGACTTTACAAAATTCTGCAAGACATCACACTGAAACACAGTTACTGATGATGTGTAGTTATATTGCACTAAATATATCTGCAATCAGCCTACTATGATATATGTATATATATATAAATATATATAATATGCGTGTGTGTGTGTGTATATATATATATATATATGTATATGTGTATACTTGAGTATTTCCATTATGTGCTATTGTAAATCTACTTTTAGATCTACAATATTGTTCCTTATAGGTTAATGCATAATAACATACAATATAATATTATAATGAGAATACATTAACATATCAAATTTTTATATTGTTTCAGTAAAGGATGTGATTTATACTGAGCATATCTTTTTATGATGCAAATCTTGATTGTTTGAAATTCTTTTTCTTCTCTTATCAAACATCACTGTAGCTGCGGTACATGGTGACATGGTGTCATGTCATCTACTTTGGGTCAGTTATTCAAAAGAATGAAAAAATACACACGCGGTAAAGTGAACCCAAAAATAACACAGATCTGTAAGTGCTTTTAACAGTATTGTAGACCTTAAAGAAACCTAGCCAGCACAACATGTTATGGCTGCGCTACAAAAAGCCTGATTTCTCATCTTCCCTCTAAGAGAGACTGCACTGCTGTGGCAGCAGCAGAGATGAAGGGCCATCAGGGGAATTCATCCCTCCATCCAACGCTACTGGGGGAGGCTGCTTTTACTAACAGCCTCTGAGGCAAGAGCAGGGGCTTCTCATCTAAATATTAATAATGCCTCAGTGGTGCACCCACATATAAAAAGAAAAAAAATCAAGAGGGGACAAGACAGGGTGGAAGGGCAGAATCTAATTAAAAAGCTGGCTAATAACTTCGGCATTCTGTTATCATCTTGATGGCCTTGGCCATGAAGGCTCAGAGCGGGTCCATTAAGGAGGAATAGAAACCCAGGATTGACTGACAGCAATCTTGCATTTCTAAACACTTAGCGTAAGCATAGCATTGTATGAGCAAGCTCTGATTTGTTTGGAAGCAGGTGAAAAAATCATTTTGTCCCTAAAACTAGATAATGGATTTTTCCATTTGTCAGCCACATATTATGCTAATATGATATGCCTGTCATTTACTTGGAGTGTTTGTCTTTGTTCTTGCCAGTCTTTTATGTGTGTGTGTGTGTGTGTCAGGTTTATCAGTGTGTACATGTGTGCACATGCATGTGAGCAGTGTAATGTGTGTGAACGTGTGTTTTTGTGCCATATGTGTCGGTCGCACGCCCAGTTTCAATCTTGTTTTTGGGCCATTGATAATTCCTCCATTTACTAACTGGAAAATAGCTAATTAAATCCCACTTCAGCTAACAGGCTGACTGGGACAACGCTAATGTCACTATGTGCTAATGCCTGCTTGCCATTTCTGCTCCCATACACTATAATCAGTGACTGTTTCCCACCTCACCACATAGCACATACTGATTCAGATGCAGGCAATACTGCACTGTAAGTACATACAGTAATAATGAGTTCAGTGTCACTTTATTCCATCATGCTATTGTCTGCTATTTGTGCCCCTCCTCATCATAATCACTGAGTTACTTTGTCTTTAGATAAGAATTGTGTGTCGCTGCTTGCAGAAGGAATGCATACTGTAGGCACAATGTGACGCTTTTCAGTCTTATTCCTTTTAATGTGTCTCTGCCGTTTAAATGTCACAGTTAAGAGAAATTTGTCAGAAATGGAAGTCAGAAAAGAAATGTGCTGCATTCTTTCAACAAACCAATCATGTTAAGCATTTAACTCCTCACAGGTTGTTAATATACTTAAAACAGTCAGACAGACAAAATGTCACATGTCAAATTGCCTTTTGTGATATGTGAAAACATCATAATTTTACATACAAACTAAATATTTTCTCATGTGATTGGCTATTCATGCATTCAACTGCAATTCATTCCAAATGTGAAATTTACATTTTCACATGTGAATTACATACACTCACATTCAAGGAGCTTTATTGTCATTTCACACATGTAGAAACATAAGGTGAAACGAAATTAGTTTCCCTGGTCCCAGTATAAGCCCAATAACCTACAAAATATGTAAATACTATAAATATAAAACAACACTATGTAAATATAAAAACAACCAGAATATAAAAAATATAAATGTGTGACTGGCTTTAGAGTTTTCCACATGTGGAAAAAAATTTTGAAATCTTTGAAAAAAAATATTCACTTTAGTCACTGTCAATGAGAATAAAGAAGTTATGCCTCAAAATCAGTGACAGACAATTTATCAGAATAAATATTAAAATAAGATAATGATAATGACAGAAAGGGTCCATGTTGCTGTGAATTAAAGATATTAGTCCAAAAAGCAGCTATATTAACTCTATTGCAGTGTAGGATTTGCCAGGATTTTACAAACACAGAGAGCCTTACTGAGGTGATTGCCCACCTCAGTAAGGGGAACCTGAGCTGAATTAAGCTGTGTATTATTTTGTGTATGATTTTAGAAATGTATCTACTCAAGGCTGTAAGCTGCAATTTAATTTTAATGTAATGCAGAAAAAAAAAATCACATATTACTGTGACACAAAATTGTGTTTATTGTTTCTGACAGTGGCGACACGGTGGTGCAGTGGTTAGCACTCTCACCTCACAGCCAGAGGGTTTTGGGTTTGAATCCCAGTCTGGGCCCTTCTGTGCAGAGTTTGCATGTTCTCCCTGTGCCTGTGTGGGTTTTCTCCTGGCACTCCAGCTTCCACAGACAATACCAAAAACATGCACATTAGGTTAATCTGCTACTCTGCATTGCCTGTACGTGAGAGTTTCTGAGCATTCGTGATTATCTGTCTTTGTGTGACAGCCCTGCGATTGACTGGCAACCAGTTCAGGGTGTACCTCACCTGTCACCCATTGTCTGCTGGGATAGGCTCCAGCCCCACATGACCCTGCGACCCTGACAGATAAGGCAGTATAGAAAATGGATGGATGGTTTCTGACAGTGTTCTTGTGAAGTACTGAAAACTCTGACCTTATGTGGGCTCTGTCAATCCTTTAAATGGAACAAAACTACAATTACTTTTTAGCTGAGCTGCTTCTGTACATAGGCCAAAACTTCTAAGTGCTCACACATGGACAGTGCTCCATTTTGTAGGGGTTCTTCAGCAATATAGTTCTACGTTTCCATAAAAGTCAGATGACTCATGAGAGACTGGTTAAAGGATAAATTGTCAAAGCTCCCAAGCTGACTTCATTCCCCAGTTTGGGTTAGGCTGCCTTGACACTGGGTCCTACACACATGTGTGAATGAAGAATTTCATTATCAGTGACTTCACCGTCCTCATTGTGCATATGACAATAAAGGCTTTAATCTATCATTAGAGCTTTCTTTCTTGGTAAATTCTTCTAAAATTGACAGTTTGCATGGCATTGTTTTGAACGTGTACTTTGGTTATCAAACTTTTTCACATCAAAACTAAGAAATCTAAACTAAACTAACAAATTATACAACATACTTGATGAGGTGTTGTCCCAAGACCTCCCATCTGATAAGAACCTTTGTTTAAAATGCAAGTTAACTAACAATACCTTAATAATAATATTGGATTTTTCCTTTTTTTATATAATTATAGAATGTAAGCTATTCTTCAAATTGTTAAAATTCTCTAATTCCCGCAACCCTGAATATAATCCCTTCATATTCACCGTGTCATTACAGATTCTGTAATCACACAACTAGATTGTAAGAAATAAAGGTTTTATTAAGAGCATGCTTGTTTTACTCATACATATCTCAGTTTGAAATCATTCAAATGGAAACACTGAGAATATTATTTATCAACTTGTTGCTATCACATCATATGTGTATTGAGGGTGGAAAGACCCTGTGCAAGCAACAGCTATGAAGCTTGTACTGAGAGAAACATATGGTATCTCACTAATTTCCTTGAGAGAATATTTTATTCTGCATCTCCAAGCAATCAAGCTGGTTTCCAGTTTGATTTAGACAATCCTCATTAAAAAATCCTACATGAACATACATGAAGTCAACCGCTAGGAGAATAGATAATGTTTGAAAAGTCAGGTATTGTTTTCTGGCATTTCCCTGTTATCACGGCTCAGCCTCCAGAGGCTGAAGGAGGAAATGCACAGAACCCGCTCTGCTTTTGTTAATTAAAGCTGTCAATCAGGAATGGGACTGGTTCCTTTTTTCTTTTTCTTTTTTTTTGCTTTGTTTTGTTTTTGTTTGTCTCTCTCTGGATCTGTTTGTGTCACTCTGATCAAAGCCGTGATGAAAAGAGGAGCTCATTTCTTCAAGTACAAAACAGAATTTTTCATGTCTTTTTAATGCAACACTCTTTAATGCAAACTTTTGGTGTGTTCAAAGTTTTTGTTGTTTTTCTTCTGCGTGTTATTGTATCTTCATCTTTTATTCATCTCTTTTCTCTCAGTAGGTTCAGCCACTAGCAAAAACATTTGGGTTCATTACAGAGAACCTGTAGCACAAAAGGATATTGTTTTTCTTTTACTCTGAAAACACTTCAGACAGAGAAAGTTGTCTGTGACTCGTGAGACACTCCCCTTCCATTTAAAATGTACATATAGCCAAATGTGATTTTGAGCAGAACACATGAGATATTGTGAAGAAAAAATTTGAAAATCAGAGCACTGAGCAGGGAGGACCATTATAACCTGATTAAATTGCATCACCCCAAATTCAGTCCCTTTGTGTATGAATATAACTCTAATCTCCTCTCTATTGTTCAGTAGATTCTCTTTCAGTGTGCACTTCAGCAAAATGTGGAGGGGTAAAGCTGAATGCAGACCAAAACAGTCAGCTGTAAATATATTGTCATATATTAATGCAATTTGCTAACAGAGAGCAGGTTTGAGCTGAGTTGAGAGTTTGTTGAAGAAGCAAGAAAAAAGAAACAGAGAGAACTGATGAACTGTTAAAGCAGACCAAGAACTTAAGAGAGGTGTGCAAATACTGGAGTAGAAAAGTACACCACATGTACATACGTTTTCATGGCTCGAAATATGTGCAGATACTGTGGATTTAGTTGCAAAGGCTAATTTTTTGTATTTGTATGGATGTGCACGCGGCAAAAAAAAAAAAAAACATATTCTGAGAGTATTTCTGCCCACACTGTACATTTATAAATGCAATAAATGCATGTGCTCATATATGTAGATTTTTGTGGGTGTATTTGTGTAAACTGTATTTACCGTCACAGGCTTGTGTACATGCTGGTCAGATACACATGTAGGCATATTATGTGCAGTGGTGGAAAGTAACGAAGTACATTTACTATTGTGCTGTACTTAAGTGTGATTTTAAGGTGCTCTTATGTAACTTTATACTTCTACTACACTACAATTCAGAAGAATATTATACTTTCTAATCCACTACATTTACTTTAGTTAATAGCCAATTTAAAGTAATACTTCAATAATAAAAAATATAACCGGTGGTCAGTGGTTTGATCCCTGGCTGCTGACGCATGAGTGTATGAATGAGTGTGTGAGTGATGGCTTGTGTTGAAAAATGCTTTGGATGGTCTGTAGAATAGAAAAGTGCTATATAAATAAAGACCCTTTACCATCCAACAAATAAATTATAAATTAATCTAAAACTTAAGGGGAAATTCACAAGCTATGAGCAAATAAACGACACTGTTAGTTCAGTATAAAAGTGAACATGTTAATATGTTAGTAATTCATTGATATACAGTGTACAGCGTGTATTTAAGTACAATATCTGAGTAGTTCTTCTGCCCCAGATGAGCTAATATCATTTGTTCTTTTGAGTGGGAGTGTAGTGGGTCAGTAGCTATGGAGATGAGAAAGGTAAATGTGTATCCACTGTATGATGAATTCAGTTTGTTTGAAGTGATCTGTTGGGCATTTACATTTGAGAAGAATTAAGAGGAAAAATGGGACAAAGGGTCATTGTGAGCTCAATAGAGTCTGACCACAAGAATTTTCATATCTGAGGACAGCCATAGGATCGATGTCAGTTATTCAAAGTGCGGTCCCCATTCAGAGGTCAGGATTGATTGAAAGAATGTGAAGAATAAAAAAGAGTAGATGGGAGAAAAAATGGCTTTTCATGTCTGTGGAACTGATGTGTGTCTCTTAGTTCCCAGGAGGCTGTCTGTCTGTCTGTCTGTGTGTGTGTGTCTGTCTCATGTTCAATACAGAGAGTCCAGGTCTCAGAACACTCTAGAGAGCAGCTGAACACGGCAGTTCGATTAGAGAAGGAGAGGAGCCCAGCAGGTGTGAGTCTGTGTCTGTGAGTGGAGGTGTAAGGGCTAATGTTCATCCATCCAATCAGCTTCAGGTCGATGAAGCAGCTTTTAGTGATTATCTACTCACCTCAGTGAATAGTGTTTGTCCTCATGGTTGCCTCAGTGTGCAACTTAGAGTAAATTATAGAAGAGGTAATGTTAAACTTTTGTACTAATTGTTTGATTAAACAGTGCTCATACACAGTCCTACCTGCCAGTCTTTACATATCCTCCAAAAAGTTGTATGTTCTTTTCTGTGATGTGATCTCATTACAATAGTAAGAGGTAAATACATAATGACAGGCTAAATCTCACCTCTGTCATCTATCAATGTCAGGGTGCCAATGAGCAACGTGTAACACCAAAGCTGTTCTAACATATGACTCAAATAAAACTGGGGAAATGAAAGCTAAAGACACTGCAGTGCAACAGTCGTGCCAAGAGCTTTATGTAACTTAGAATAATAAAAGAATAATAGAAAACAGGCAGTCAGGTTACTGGTAATATCAGACAAGACAATCATCCTCATTGAATGAAGCACCTTCAGACCTTTCCCTTAGGAAAGGCTCCAATTGTTCTGACTTCACGACCCTTGCTGTCTTGCAGACTTTGTGGGTGCTTATGTGGGAAGTCTGTGAGTGCCCAAACCTACATTTCATCCAGACCACAATGACTTTCTGCAGACTTGTGTCTGTAATTATCCACAATGCACTGCAAATAACATAGATTTTCCAATCTTTGACTAACAAAACAAAACAAAAACAATCAGCATTTTAAACATTAGAAATAACATTCAACCCCATAATGAAACAGGAATATGTAGAAGGGTAGACTAATTCATTAGTGTTAGTAGTCAGCAGCTTAGAGTCTTAGAGATTTGATGTAATAACAATGAACAACAGTACATGTATGTCACATGACATACATATCACAGTACATACGACTGAAGTCATTAAGTGAGGGGGGGGACATTTGGATGTTGTGTGAAAAGAGTTCATCAGTTCATATCAGAGATCTTTCACTGATAAATAATCAAGCATGTGAACATTAGGACACTAGTCATCTTATTCCTATATAGTCCTGAATGCTTTTCCCTCACTTACTGTTGATTATGCACTAGCTAGCTGTTATACTGCGGCATTATTTAACTGTAGATGTGTGCTGCGTTTACCATTTGTGGTCTTTTTATTATGATATGCAAGTCTAAGATCTGTTGTTTTCCTTTTCATGTCTGCCCAGGCCAACTAATGACACTAACTGTCCCTGCCAAATAATCTGATAAAATAAATATTTTTTTTTCCATCAACATGACATTATTTACAAAGCACAAGAACATATTCATATTTGTTTCATGACTGACCAAACTTTGCTGACTGTGCTTACATTTTCAGTTCAAAAAAATCTGATTAGTAATGTTTTAAAATAAACTGTCTTTCAGTTCTGCTGACCTTTCAGGACAGTAGATTATATCAAGATCTTTTTGTCCATAGAAAAGGATGCTGACATTTGCAGTATTCTTGTTGGATACTGAGATTACTTCCACAACTTGTAAAGAAATGTAAGAAACAGCAGGCTGATTCAAATTGCTCTTTTTTTAACTTCAACTTCAAGAAGGAAGGGACAATGCATGCACCTAATGTCCCTTTGCACTGTGTGTCAAAAGACGACATTCAAAGTATTCTGTCTGTTTCCTGTTAAATGCGAGAGTTGTGCGACGGGAGCAAAGATAAGAATTGAGAAATGGCTGTGAGGGAGAATCTGCGATGAGGGGAAAAGGCCAGAGAAATGCCAACTCAGGCTTCTGTCTCTGTGCGTCTGATTGTTCGACGAGACCCTTTCTTAGAGTCTGCCAAGGCTGCTCTGAATGGATGCCAATTATCCCGCCCAACAATGTTTCTCAACAATACTTTAACGATGTGCCGTTTGTTGAAAAGCCACTAAGCTCTCAGGAGTTAATTGGTTTTTAAAAAGCAATATAAAATCCCATCGCAATAATCAGTTCTCATAGACTCTTTTCTCTCTCCCATCAAACAAAGCCGTTAATTGTTTTAAGACCGACTGTGAGCATTTCATGTGAAATTACCGAGAGTCTGTGTCATAATATGCACAGCTTGGGTGTTTGGCAGGAGAGAATCGAGACGGATTTCAGTGTTTCTCTTCTTTCTTTTTTCCATTTGGTTTCATTGTTTACACAGAGAAAGTTTGAGGTTGGAAAAATTGAGGATATTGACCATAGCCATGTTTCTGGGAAAAAGTTAGCTCATAATTAGGGACTGTATGAAAATGATTTGGGTGGGGGGAGCAGTGGAACTTTTTAAATATACAAGGCCATCTCAAAAGACAATAAATAATATACAATAACTTAACGACGATGAATTGATGCAGTTTGCTTAAAAGTTGAAATACTGTGTTTTGAAGTAAATATGTATGCATCAATATTACAAATCATAACTGATAATGTGGAATCATGAACATATTTTTGAACCCAGAACTACCAACTGGAAAATTGTTAGAACTGCCCACAGATCTCTGAAGCTCAAGGGAAGGCTGAAATATAACCTGCGATGAGAACAATGTTGTTAAAGCTAAGATGCTATTGCTAGTAACCCCGACTGTGAACATACCAGCACAGACGTGAAGAGATAGTTTAGAGACAGGAAGCTCGCTAGAATTACAAAATTAATTACAAAACATGATCATGGTAGATCTGAGTGATACATTTAAATCTTTTCAGCAACGAGTTTCATATTTCTTGAATACAGTTTTATTGTCATCAAATCAGGTGTTATTTGAACTCAGTTCCATAAGTGGCACAAAGTTAAATAATCTAAAAAATCTTATCAAGCATCAACACTTAAAAAGAACGTGATGACTACATTTAATATTAAACATGTCTTTGAACAGGATTTTGGTATTCATCTAGATGACCAGACAAAATTTTCTGCAAAAAAAAAAGGAATACAACACTTGAGATACAATATAAAATAATTAAAGAACTGCATGTGACTTGTTTGTTGATTTATGTTCAAAGCCCAAAACAACTCAGCACTTACAGCTGTACTTTCATTTCATACAGTCCATTTATGGCAATGAAATTGTGGTCTCCTGTTTAAATAGACACTGAGAAATTTCATCAAAATAGTAATGGATCCCAAACTACATGTTAACCCCTTTTCTGGTTTCAAAACATGTCTGCCTAGCACCACGTTGTATGCTGCACATCTCACTACACAGAGCTTTAGATGAGTTTGTGGAAGTATTTTGCTCACCAAGCATTCTCTGTTATTGTTCATCTGAAATAAAACCCTGTCCCGCTCTTCATTCAAACTCTTCATTTTTTCAGCAACAATAAAAAAATAAAAAACCCACCCTCTTTTGACCCCCCTCTCCATCCTTAATACTTTTTATATAGCCCCTTTCTGCAATAGAAAAATAGAAATGGATTACTTTTTCCCATTATTATTTTATGTTTTATATTTATCATATTATTATAATACAATATATTATTATATATTCTGCTTTAACTCTTAATTTAAAATTAATATTAACGTGGATTTTAAAACAAAAGCGGACTCTGTCCTACAACCCATTCCAGAGAATTCACATTGAAACAGTGTTATCCTGAGCCATTGACCTCCGTAATAAGCCTTGTTCTGCTATACAGTCCCAGTCTGGTGTTAATGCTCATTTCCACTTTAGGGTGAAGGAGGCTGCCGCTGTGATTGTGTTTCCTGACATGTGACATACAGTGGGTTAAGGGGATACAATAGCTCCATCATGTAAGGAAGTCACAGAGCCTGGTGGGGAAATATAAAGGAGAGAAGTGTGCCAGGCATTAATGCTCAGCACGTACTTTATATCTCTGAACGTGATCCCTTTTCCCCTGTCCTCTGTCCTTCAACAACAACAGTGCAATTACATTTCGGATGATAATAAAAGCCTTTGCACAAAGCCGAATGCTTTGGCTTTGCTTTTGTGATGTGACATCTTTCAGTCAGCCATCAATGTCATTCATAAGGTGATATATTGAATTATTATTTTCTGCCATAAATGTTTTAATAAAAATTCTACAGTAAAACATAACAATAAGATTTGCATTAATTATTTCTGTTTCTAAACTTTCTAAACATTTTTCCTATAATTGCATATGACCTTGAACACAGCAATCACAACTACATCTACGGTGTTTTTAAAACAAAATAATCAAATTTCTTATTGAAATCCGAAGACCATCATGTTTTTTCGTCTTTGAAAACACAGCGAGATATATCTTTCCCAGCCTGTGGTCCTCCAAATCAATTCCACAGATATGAGCAGAATTAGCGCTGGATCAGACCGAATTTAGCCTGATGAAAAGGCGTCTTGTGCCGTCGCCGCAGGAGTGCTGATGTGTACAGGAGGAGGGGGAAAGAAACAATGGAAAATGCATAATGCTCAGAACAGTGGGATCCCTGCTCCCTCTCCACCTGGGACTCAGTGTGGAGGATCCCCTCTGACCACAGCCCAATTAAATCCTGCATGCACACACACCTACACACACAGACACGCACATACACATCTCCACGTGGAGTGACCCGCTTCCATCATGAATATGGATGCTTTGGAAGAATGCAAATAAAGCCTGGTCGGCTAGAGAGACAGACAGACGAGCAGACAGACAGTCAGCAGCACAACAAAGAGGTGGTAGGAAATGAGAACAAAGGACTGGTCTGGGTTGAAGCAGCACAGATGCCTTCACTTCCAGCTTTGTCACAGCCAGAACCGTGGAGCACATGTCTAAATATCTGCCACAGTAAATGACTTAATAAAATATCTTACATTACTAGTACTTTGATGCAGTATATGTGTTTTAGTGTGCATGTGTTCATCTGCTTCATCCACAACAATAAAAAACCATCAGAGCGATAAACTCACAATTCACTCAATCACACATCCCCCCACTCCCCCTTCCTGTGCCTCTGGTTTTCCTGTCATTTAGCGAGACAATGCTGAAGATGAATGTGAGGGTAAATGAATCATTCTAATATGTTTTGTAAATATCTGCGCTCAGAAAGTGACTGTGCTAGTCACTCAGCAGCATATAGACCCCATAAATATTAGATGAAACTGGGGAGAAGGCTGCCCAGAGGACACTGGAGATCCCAGCTTACAAACACGCTGAATTTAGCTGTGAGAGTGCAGGGACCATTTGGGAGCATTCTGGCCGGTTTAACTACTATTTTTTAAAATGGGCTTTTGTAACAGTGACGTCTTAAAAATGCACTGTCGTAGCTGGTTATTCACATACAAAACGGCCATGTTAAAAAGGAAAAATTGCCTTTGATTTAAGAATTCCAAGTGAGAAAATGCGCAGGGCGATGCAACAGATTTTCCACAGTGCGTAAATAGAATAAGCAATAAAACGGATGGCTTCATAGATAGTGACATTTAATGCAGGAGAAGTGCCAAGCCAGACGTGGTGTACAGGGGTCTGCTTGTAAATAATTAATCTTTGCTCTTCATGTCTTCTTGTCAGTACAGACGAGGGGCTTGTATCCTGGCAACGCGCCATGGTTCCCACATGCTGCAGGGAGAGAGAGGGCCCTCAGGGGGGAGACAATCTTCAACCTGCCTGCAGCAACCACACATAAACAAACACACAGCCATGCAGCAGCCTGCTACACATGCATGTGTATAGTAGAAATGATACTGACTAGATGTTTGTACATGTACATACTAAATACACGCACATGCATGCAAACGTTGCTGCACATATTTCCACACACACACACACAAATTATTCAGAACTGTATGCGTGCACACACGTACACATACACACACACACATCAGACAGCCCCGGCATGCCTGTACACATAAAAACATATGCAAGGATTCATGCATGCATACTGTATACACTATAGTGACTGAGTAGACAGACGGAGGCTCATGATGCACACACACACATATTCATGCACATTCCTCTTGAGGAGACCTATTATGGATGCTCTGATTGGCACCTCCAACACCAGACAGTTTCACTGGACGTCCTTGTTTGCAATCTTTATCTGAGGATGCCGTGAAGGTCACGACGTGTGTGTGTGTGTGTGTGTGTGGGGGGGGGGTTATTTAACTACAGTGTAATGGGATGATATGACACAAATGTCAGCAAACCCGGGCATCATTCAGTGATTTCTATTGAAAAAATTAAAAAAGACTACTGTCTATTGTCTTGCTGGCCAACATCAGGAATGGGTACAATTCAGATTTAATTGGGTTTCTCCCAGAAACTCAGAATGACCTTGTTTAAGTATACTTAAAATGTTTGTAATAATGATTTCATATGAAAAGATTCATAGAATCTAGTCCACAGAATAGTCTCACAATACTGGAACTATGTGGGGGATAATAAATAAAGTTAATAATTTATGGGCATTCAATCATTAGCCTAACTCTGGCATTGGTGTAATCTAGTTGCTTGAAAGAAAAAAAATTCTCCACTTTTACACTTAACACTGTATTTATATCATACAAATGGTTGGCCTGCTGAAATTTTCAGACAAAGACTCCCACATATATGGTAGCTAAATGGATTATCCTAACTTATTCTATCTGCAGCTTGGTTCTCTACAATACAAAAACGTTGGTACAAAGCAGGAATCTGAATCATCTCGTGGAAAAATCTGAAAAATTTTTCCACGATGTTCACCAGCTAGTTGCTAATTTTGTCTGTCTGCTGTTTGATAGCAGACAAGTAGCATAAAGCTGGTTTACCAGAGCTTTTTCATGGAATGCCAGGGCGCTTGTTAGCTGTAAAACCAAAATAATAAGTGTCAGGTGGCTAAAAAATTGGTTTGGTAATAATTCTCTGGAGGTTTATCACATGGATCCTTTAAGTGTTAATTTATGGTCCCAAAGATCTTTTGAGCACAAAGACCGGTCTGTCTGGACTGTCCATTTCCTATTCTATAGGCAAACACTCCGACCTAAGAAAAAAATTGGTTTGCAGCATACATAGACAGCATAAATAAGTAGGTTTATGACCCTTTGACTTATACCCGTGTATAACCTGCACTACATCGCTGCACCCAACTCATTCATCTCGTTCATGAGCAGGGCCCAGCTGTCATCCTGCTAATAGGGACATTAGATCAAAAAAGAATACAGGCATGAACGAATCATGTATTTTCTTATTTAATAAGGAAAACTTGTTTTGTCATGAAAGACCACGTTACAGACCTGATCACGATACACAGAGTTATTTCAGATGATCCACTGTTGTTATAAATGATACTGATTAATGCAGGTTTAAGATTTTTCCAATTCAAAATCTGTTCTAACCAACACCACAGAAATAGTGGATAGATAGCTTAAAATGCATACAGTGGCGCTGGTGCTGAAGGGAAGGTCTTCTTCTACACCTACCTCTGCATCAAATGTAGTCACCCAACCTCAGGACCTTAGAAGTCACATGATGACATTCACCTCATCATGGCAGCTGCTGGAGGATATCCTCTTAACTTGAACAATGAAACATGGTGCCATTTGCTTAACCTTGAGCAGTATACACAGGTGCCTTGAATACACAACATCACCAAGAGTATATGTTGTAACTGGGCATGCTTTTTGAATTTGTGGGAAAGATTCACTAATTCACTGTGATGAAGGTGTACTTTGTGCTTTATAAAGTACAAACACAGTTCTGGTCTCTGTGATACTCAAACACAACTAATTACTGGTGATTGTTTTTGCCTTCAATGTGAATAATCACCACCCAGGCCAGAGATTTGTACATTAATGCCATAATGAGCCTGGAAATTGGGCACATTAGCACATATCTGCTGAAAGCATGTGACACCCATTTTTCATCCCATTTGCCAGAAGTACATTCTGCCAGTATGGAGTACTATTAGTTCAGCAATTTCATGAAAAAAAAAAAAATCATGTGTGGCAATTTCAGAGTAATTTCAGGGAGATTTTCTGACAAGTCATGCTACATTTTGTTACATTCTCCTCAGTCCCCTCCTAAACTGCAGCACTGCCAAAAGGTTTCACGCTTGGTGCTTTTTCTTGCAACACACACAGACACAAATGCAAAAAAAAGAAGAAACTTTCAAGCCCACCTGGGCAAAAATGAAAACCCAGAAACCTTGTTTGTGCAGATTGATAGTGGAGCTGTATTTGGCTAATGGAATTACATTTACGTGTTGGCCTCAGTGTGTGTGTGTGTGCCTTCAGGCTGGTGTAGAGCTGACGAAGGCCTTCCCTCTCTGGTGGGTCAGGCTAATTATTATTCTAATGGCCTCTCAGTCAGATGCAAATAACTCTAATGGCAAAGCTAGAGGTGGGGGGGTGGAGTGGACGGGGGTGGGAGTTAAAGGGGGAAAGAGGAGAGATGGAAGTGCACAAAATTAGATTTGCATTTTTGTTAGAGAAATATGGAAGTGTTTCCATGAGGAGGGGGGATGTTTTATCCTGTGTGTGTGTGTGTGTCTTTGTTAGTGCTTTATATTTCCCTTCAGTCTAAACTCTTCATTTCAGTATAAGAACAGCTTAAATGAACTGAAAAACATATGGTAATAAAATCAACTTGAGGATTAGTTGTTGAGAATACTGAATACTAATCCTTAACCCATTTCTGGAAGCAACTGCTAAAATTGATCAGCATTTTGAAAATAAATAATATAATCCGAATATAGTTTAATGTACCATCATAGTATTCTATCACTAGTGTAATGGAGTACTTTTACTAATTACTGTTTGTATGATTCTTCTTTGTCCTCCTTCTTCTTCTTGTCCTTGTTTCTTGTTCTTGTTCTTCTTATCTTATTATTATCATCATTTTCTGCTACTTTATACTTTTACGACATTACTCTTCACAGGGAAATATTGTGCTTTTTACTGCAACATTTGGCAGCTGTGGTTACTACTTACTTTTCACATTATGGCTTTATGAAAAAAATTAATTAATTCCTTAATTAATTAATAACTCTAATAAGCTTAGAATGTATCATTGCAGGCTGACTGTTTTCCATCTATTCTGGCTTGTGACCTCTCCTGTGACCTCTTGTAAAAATGCAGTGTTTAGTTGGGACTTTCTGACAAGTTAGTTCCACCGAAGTGACATTTTGAGGCCCAACAAGCTGAAATTATCCCAAATGCACAAAATTCAAATTGGAAAAAAACTAAAAAAGAAAACTAAAAAAGGGAAGCAAACATAAAAGAAAAAGAAGAACATTGTTTTTTCTTCTTTCTTCTCTCAACCCCACAGACCCCCCAGAGGGTCCTGACCGTGTGTCACTGAACTGCTGCTGAACATAACTGTAGATAAAGCAGTTGAAATTCTGAGCAGCTACAGCGGTAAAATGCTGCTAACATATTGGTTCATCAGCATTAACAATCTAATACCTTTTTTTTTTTTTTATAATAACACATCAGCCACGGGAGACCTTTTACTGTAAAACTAGTTAATTTACTTTACTTTGATTTTACTTGTATATTAAGGTTTTGCAACATTAACTTAAGAACCTGAATACTCCTCCACTCACATTTAAAATTTATTATTTTGCATTCCTCACAGCTGTTGTTTAGAAAAACATCCATCAACACAATTTTTTGAAAAGATCATGCTTCTTTCCTCTTACTGCAGTGGCATAAATACACACTTGTGGAGCTCCTGTCTAATTATTAATTCTCTCACTACCACATTTTGGTACAATGCCTGACATCCCACAGCAGTGCTGTAATTGTTGGTAGGTGAAGGGACACAACCTTGCCGGGCAAATGAAGCAGAGAAAGACGACGTCACTTTGGCACAGCAGACAAGTAGATGGAGGTTGCACTGGTACATTGTTTCCATGCCCTCTGATTCCCTCAGCATCCCTGAGGTTTGAGAACCTCAGAGCCGGTGAGACATTGTAGCTCTCCAAGGCCTTGTGGGTGCCAGTACTTTGTCTCTCCCTCACACACAGTATTGTGCTATAAAATGAGATCACTGCTGAGGAATGTGAGGGATTGGACATTATCATAATAAGAAGACAGAGAGGGAAGCAGCTCTGCAAGCCAAACTACAACCAAAACACATGTGGTTTAGTTGTGGAAGTGTTTCAACACAATAACTGAGTCAACGGTTGTAAATGATTTGATTTCAAGGCTGTTGGAAAAAAGGCACTATTTAAAGTGGCAACACAGGAGGCTGAATTCCTGTAGTGATTGTGGCATTGGCCATTCTTTGGACCAAAACAGGCCCTTGAGTAATTGTGTGAAATAATAAGATCTGAGGTGCTCCATGACTCGTAAAAAAGCCTTTCTTTATTTTTAGGGAGTTTTGAGGGGGTGCAGATTGAAAGCCTACACCAGCACGGAATGAATGCCTATTTAAGTGACCTCGAGAGTGTATTTTATCCAGAAATACTATTTTTTTCTTTAAAATAAACACTCAGAGCTGAATACATATTGATCAAGTTTCTTTCAACAGATTTTTGCATTTCATAATGGAAGCCAATGTTTATAAAAGCTCATTAATGTGTCACAAAAGTTATTTCATTTAATTCATTTGTCTTGGCAAATATGTCAGTGAATTGATGGTGAATCAAATCTGCACCTGCATTTTGTCCTTGCATAATTTTGCCAGCCTTGAAAAACATTATTTTTGTAATTTAATCAAAGAATGAATTTAAATGGGTGAATGTGGGATTAAACAATTTAAACTGATCAGTCTATGGAGCTCCTCTGAGGTCAGTGCCCATATTCAACCCTGAGTAAAATATGATTCCCAGCAGATTCCCAGTAACCATGGTGAGACGGAGGATGGGAAGCAGCATTCCTTTAGGAAGCAGGATGGGAAGCTCTCACCACAGAGGGACGATTGTTTATTCAAGTTTAGACCCAATACAGAAAGAGACAGAGCTTTTGAAAAGAGGAGAGCAGAGGGTGGAGAAAATGAAGAAAAGTTTTAAGAGTTTGTGAGTGAGAGTGGTGGGGAAGAATGATAGTGATGAGATAGCTAAGAGAGTGTGTGAGTAACTGAATATCAGAGCAGCCAGTTTTGGTTTCACATCAAGTCCTCTCACAGCTTGCCATCCTTAAATAAAAAGCATATCTCCCTCTGCCAGCTCTTCACCATTGAACTCTCTGTGGCAGAATTCAAGTCCCCAGGCTGTGACAGCTGTGGGCCCTGAAGTGGCGTTTCCCAGAGAGCTGGCCAAACATTCCTCCCTGCTTTGTGACTTACAATGGGCACAATACCTTCAGCAACAGCACGGCACTCAGCCGACGAGAGGAAGAGGAGAAGTGATGGCTTGTTTTCTGAGAGTGTCAATTATCTGGCCGGCTATATAGCTTAGCTCTGCTTTTCCTTTCTTTCTCCGCTTTCCCTTTTTGCTTTGACTGCATTGCCTCACATTTGCGAAACATTATATGGTTTGAAATACAACACTTTCCACTTTGTCATGTGCTTGGCAGCGCTGCCCACGCTTTGTGTTGGAGCTTAATTTCCATCCACTCTCTTCTTAAGTGCAGCTCAATTCATCTGGAGAGGATGTTAAGGCTTGCTCTGAGAGTTAAAAGAATACTGCTAAATGAGCGCTGACAAAGACCGCTGCCGCAACAACAGAACCTGCTCTATAGAAAGAGACTTCAGACTGTTTCTCACTGTTTTACTGCTTTGACGGGCTGTTAGCCAGCTCACTCACACATATCCTGTTCTCCTACTTCAGATCACATATCAAGCCAAAACACATCTTATCCTATTCTCACTGGCTTTGAAATGTCACATCCACCGTATCGGCACATTGTGTGTTATACTGACACACACACCTCACTACAGACAGGAACCTCATTAATGCATAAAAGCGTGTTTTCTTGTTTCTCATCGACGCTGCTCTCTGTTTGTTTGACCTGCTCAGGTGACCCTCACATCTGCATTCGCATGTTTAGGCTTTGCCTTATAAAAACAACATGGCCTTTTGTGCAGAATCTCGTCTTTATACCTGCAGCGTGCTAATTTGTCTCTGGGTAACAGGGCTTTTAGAAAGCACAAGGAAGAGCGCTAGGCAATTTATTAGTCTAATTTAAAATGTCTGTCAGCAAAACGCTATGGGAGGCGGTAACTGGCTCCATGATGACAGCGCTGTGAATGGAGAATGTCATGTTATAAAGTGGAGACATACAGCCTGTTTATTATGTTTAAGACACTGACCTGTGGGGGGGTTGCACCACACACACACAAACACAATCTGAATGGATTGATCACTACAAACTCATTTATTATGCTGTGTACCCTGACCTGAACCACATCTGGCCTCATGCACATTTTGTGTGTATGTGTGTAACACCACCAGTGTCCTTGTGTGATGACTCAGTTCTTGGCAGGGATCTGCACTGTCAAAATGTGACTCCACAATACTCCTGGTATCACCTTTCCAACATTCACCTCTCGTTTCCGGATACATTTTTATTTCTTTCTGTCTATGGCAGGCCTGCCTTTGACGAGAATGCGGTTGAAATGGCTGTGTGAGGAGTGAGGATATTATCATTCCAGCTGATGAAGAGAGGGTAGATCCACTTGGTTAGACTAACACTCAGAGAATAGAGGGGGAAAAGGCACAGAAAGAAGGACAACAGTGGTTTTCAGTCCTGTCTATTTAGATCCACAATGTAACTATTATCCAGCTGAAAGGATCTGACCCTGTGTGTTGAGAAGGAAAGATAGTAAAAGATCCTTTGTGTAGGGTTTCTGATTTTGCATTCAGTGGTAATGAGTAAATCAAGGTTTCAGAAGTAGAAAAAGTCCCTTTCAGTCGCCACATGTATATAACACTTTATAATTGTTTTGCCAACAGAAATACACATTTGCAAGTCACTGAGATGGTGATGGGTGTTCTTGGCTGTATGTGAATATGATCATCTTCTGACGCTTCTAACTTTCTTTGTCATCACTCATCTTTAAAGCTCAGTTTAGTTTTGTGTGCATCCAGGCCTCGAAGTGTTCCAGCTGCCATTCAACAAACATTACCTATGCAGAACACAGACAGGACTTCTCTTAGGGAACTCTGTACACCTGAGTCAGAAACACTGCAGTGAGTGTGAGGCCTTGTGTTTACAGTTTTGTGTGTTAAGTGCATCTGCTGCCAGCGTGTTTCTCCTTCTCTCTTGTGCATTTTTAAACGCACTCAAGGATGCATCAATGCCAACATGGTTGTCCTGCATGAGCATCTGTGCTTGTTATCTGGCCAGGAGTGTGTGTACACTGTATGCTTGTGTGTCTGTGGGTAGCTTTTCCTTTCAGCTGGTGGGTGGCAGGGCTGAGCAGGACCAGCTGGTCAGCTGTACAGGGCACCACGGTGCCCTCTGACCCCCGGCCAGTGGGAGATCTGGGCCAATGGTGGCACGGCCATAAATCCATCGACACAGAGCATGTGGAGGCATTCAGGAGGCAGACACATCACCTGCTGCCTGCCGGCACGCCGCCTCTCTCTCTGCCCTCTTCCACCACTCCGCCTTTCCTCTCTGTCAAGTGCAAATTGTTCCCATGGAAATAGAGAGAAACACTGCTTTTGTTAAAAGGGAGAGTTTAAAACAATAGAGTTCAGACTGTTGGAGTCAGGCGTCGTTTTCTGCCAATTGTCTTCACATTTGTGGTTTATACACACATTTCAGTCTAGTGCTCTAATGTTCTTTTCCTGAAAAATTACCATCCTTTGTCTCCCACAGTGAAACCCCAATGACAGAGAGAAAAAAAAAAACTAATGAATGACTGGCATCCAATCCATAGGAATATTCCAAAACAAAAATCAAATGGAGAACAGAGGAACAAATGAGCAAACACCCCCCTATGAGTCGCATTTCTATTTGTCAAATGTGTCACACACAAATCCACGACTCTGCTGATTGTATTTTGATGGAACTTGGGATAATGATGCTTTTCACCACAGCATTCCAGCTGTATTCCACATCATCATTACCTCTGATATTACTGACAGGATTCAAATAAATGAAAACAAAAAAAGACACACCACTCCATTTTATTTCAGTTCTTTCAAAATGACATAGATGACATAGACTTTAAAATATCTCTGTAAATACACAGAGGCTTAAAAACTACTACTGAGCAACTTAGGCTGCTAGATTCATGCAAAGCATTTAATGCTTAAATGTCAGCTGCCCTCCTCATTACATGACATTTCAGAGAGCACCACTGAAATGACTCGTCTAATTCTGGTATTTGGAGGAGTAAACAAACACAACGCTGTGTAATTACAGACTTAATTAACTCAAGTGCTTGACTGGAAGAAGGGGATGGAGAGACTGGAGGAAGAGAGCTCCTCCTCTCCATTGATTCCCAATCAGTGCACAAGGGCAGCTATAAATATGTTCACTCCCTGAATAAAATCTAGTATTTAGAGCATTCAATGGACTCTTTTTATTCATTCACACCCGTCTTATCACTGGGCACAATTATCACTAAAAGGCAGCAGAGTGGCATACAGCACAGACCAGTATGTGTTCAGTCATCTGTGACACTAAGCTTCCACTTTCACCCTGCTCCACTTGCAAAGTTGCAAAATATTTACAATAAATAGAACTGCTGTCAACATATTTTATTTGTTTTCCCTACAATATGTGCTTAGGCCATTATCGTTAATTGGAAAGAATGTGATCTTTGTCATATACTGAAGTCAGCAGTGAATTGAGAGACAAGAAAGAATGTGTTTTCTATTTTTTTTTTTTTTTTTTTAATGTAATTAATGCCACAGTCTGTCTCTAACCTTAACTATTATGTTTCAGACCAAAGCTTATGAGGAAAACATTGTCACTGAACATAATGCCAATGTTTTAGGCAAAAATCATTCAATAAGGCAGGTCAGACTTTCATCCAGGCAGCTGCTGTTTGTGTCCCTTGTGAAAGCAAAAGTGACTTATTTTAGGTTATTTATTGAAGTTAATTTATGTAGCATATTTCCATCATCCATATTTTCCATCATCAAACTGACATGCTCACTTTAACCCAAAGCATGACCTTTTCAAACAAACTGTGACCATTTCATGGCATCTTCAATCACATCTTTGTGGATTTTCTTTGGATTTTATTTTTTGATGTCAGTTCACTGAACTTTGTGTATTGTATTGTTATCTGACACTCACAGCTGTCAATAAAATTTCAGTACTGTCTGATAGTACAAGGCTCCTTTCTTTGTATCAGCTAAGTAGGGCCCTGTAGGACACACACACACACACACACACAAAGCCAGGCACACACATACAGGTGCAGGGACACACACCTAAGTCAACAGAGTGGGTGACAGGGAGACAGACTATTGCCCACTCGCTCAGAGTCATTCAGTCTAGACTCCAGATGTTGGCAGAACATAACCCAGCACACACCCACCCACTCACACACCTACACACACACACACACATACACACAGACATGAACACACACGCACACACACAGTGAGTATAGCAAGCAGATTCAGTAGAGCCTGTCTTCACAAGGCAGCATCCCTGCCAGATGTCACTAAGTGCTGATAGACTCTCACCACTGTTGGAGACCAGTGTGTGTGGGAGTGTTTACATTTGTCTTTGTGTGTTTGTGTGTGTCAAGTGCACAACTTTTTGTGCTGTCACATTTATGGCATTCATATGAGCATGTTTGCTGATTTAAACGTGTTTTCCTGCATGTTTGCGTGTGTGCACTCAATATCAGTTGGTCTGTGTGTGTGTGTGTGTGTGTGTGTACAGTATATATAAAGCGGAGCCACACAGCAGGAGTCTGTGCAGACAGGGCTGCTCTGTTTGACGAGGCGCTAAATGTTTGTTGTTCTTTTGAATGTCTAATTTGTTGCCATAACATATGCATGTCTTCAGCAAGTGACTGATGATTATGAGTGGCAAACTGTGGAAGACTGTGTTCTGTCATTACAGAGGCTTCACACTGCAAATATTCTCAACTTTTAGCAGAGACACAGCAGGAATCTATGGACTTACTGACAGTGATTGATTGATATGCGGCTGCTTTGTCTCCTTTGACATGTCTGATTGTTTTCACTGAGAAGTAGTGACATGTCAAACAGTCAGTGTCTTCATTTATGATGGACAATGGCTGTCAGCTGTCTTTAACCATAAAATGTACTGTAGATTTTTGGTGAGGTCTCTCATTTTCCAGTAGTGTATTCTTATATGCATGATAAGGAACTAGCTGAGTGATTACTTATATTATTATAGCACTTGTATTATTTCTGTATGATGACAAAATTTGTAAATAGCAGACACACAAGCGAGAAACACAGTATAACATCGCCATGAATAAGGGCCTGAATGCTCAATTTGCTAGCATTTCAAATATTGTAAAGGTTAACTGACACTTTGCCTCAATATACACTGCATTGACGCAA
Source organism: Scatophagus argus (assembly GCF_020382885.2). Lineage (NCBI taxonomy): Eukaryota > Metazoa > Chordata > Actinopteri > Scatophagidae > Scatophagus > Scatophagus argus. The sequence goes on from NC_058501.1 coordinate 4,211,568, forward strand.
ATATGCAGCTTTCATATTTTAAAGCATATTTTAACTGTCTAATATGGTGAGATGGGTAGGTACCTAAGACATCATGGTCATCCAGTCCACATTAGCATTGGTTTTTGACAGAATAAAAAATAAATAAAAACATTTATTCTGATGAACAGCGATCATTACTTCAGAAAACACTGCTCTGAAGAAAAACCTCCTGAAATATTAGTAGCAAATAAATCTCATAAGTTGAGTGTGTGGTCATTTTTGCAAATTGTGTCCTTAGTTGATTCATGCATTAATATGTTGTTCTTATCTACATCCGTAGAAATGAATGAATTCAATTAACTTCCATCACTTAAGGGAAATGGCTTCTCACTGAGATGAAAAAACAAATACTCAGCCATAAAATGTCTGAAAAAGCTGCTATTAAAAAGAACAAACTTCCTGTGTTAACATGTTGTTCATCTTGATTGACTTACAGCTAAATTGACCCTGAATAAGACGTACGCTAACAAAGGCAAGCCGGACCATCCGTATTTGGACAATGACTGATAAGGGTGTCAACAAAAGACATGAAGGATCACACCTGCATCTGCAGCTATGTTGACCTAACAACACACAGCCAGTGAGGCACACACAAGCACACACACACACTAGCAGGAGGTGTTGTTGTCTGGGCTCCACTACAGTCCATCTGTTGTCCAGTCAGGAGGTGAAGCTGAGGGGGGTGAACCTCAGAGGAAACACTCCCAGTATCGCTCATGTCCAACAGCGGGGGGTGGAATGTATGTGATGGCTGAGGGGAAAGCCTTGTACCAAGACCTGAATTCTAACCTGAGTCTTGATAACTTTGCCTGGTTTTGACTTTGGTTAGCTCTGACCTAGTTCCTACTTTCCTGAACAGGTGGTGTGAAGCTCAGTTGAGCAACCCCACAAACTTGGAAATGTGGAGTAATTTTAATACTTCTGACTTGACCCTGTTGTTATTCTGTTTATTTATAGATCAAAATTATAATGAGAAACACACACACACACACACACACACACACACACACACCAAGGGATAAAGAGCTATCTGATCATCAATGTCCACGCTTGCTGGTGACCCTGTGACTTTCTCAAGAACATGTGAATGTTTATCAGTGAGATAAATGGCATCTGCATCTGTGCTTTCATAAATTATACTGAGCAGATGTTTAAAATGCCTGTCTGATATAGTTATTCTGATCCTGCTGTGTGTCACCATCCATCCTATTGTGAATAGGGAGGCGTAATTGAACTGTCAAAGGTCTATGACCTTTGCTGGGTGTTGCTACATGGTCTATTAAGAAGCTCTCAGAGAATCACAAAAGCAATTGATTAGGCATTAAGCTTGCATTCACCACAAGACGCTGAAATCCATAAGTATGTGAGGAATGTGGGACTGGCACAAACTTTAACGTGACACTGAAGATCAGGACCCACTGATGGTCCTTGCTCTGCCCTTTAGCCTTTACAAAAAAACAATATGGTTGCCTAAAGCACCACCTGCACACAATAAATGAATTTGTCTCATTCTCTTTATTTGTTGCCAACTCTTTTATTGTAGCGTATTGTAGCATATTGTAGCACCACAAATTCTTGAAAAATTATACTGACATACAACTAATGTGGATTAGCAAGTGTGTTTTGCTAATGTTGTGTTGATGTTAATGCCACAAACTCTTGCCATGCAAGAGTTTCATTGAACTCATTATGTAACTCTTGGCAAGAAAACAAATTAATGTATTTTCTAAAATGTTTCACTTTCCCTTCAACCAAGTCTTTTAGCAGGTGAAACATAAGGGTCTCCAGTGCCCTGTGCTTTAGTGCTGGCTTAGACCAAAAGTGGTACAACAAAAATAATTTTGCTTTAAAATGGTGATGTACTGATCTCTCTCGTGACTAACTGCCAAACCTAATCTATTTCCTGAAACAGTTACATCAGAAGAGCAGTGTTAATATAAAAGTGGATGGTGAACACAGCTTCATTTTAGACTAACAAACTCTTCTTACCTTGAAAGGACAGCAAAGATGGTAAACTCAGGGATCACTTGAACTTGACTGATGTGATTCCATTAAAACGATGCAACATTTTGCTGTCATAACAGCGTCCTTATAAGGTCCCAACAATCACCCACAACTCGATTAAATTTTTTTTTGTGAGCATGTCACACAAATGTTGCTATTGAATATAATAATGGAAACAACTACATTAACTCCAAAATAATGTAATATTATTATGTTTCATAAACATATTTTGCAGGAAGCAGATTTGCTGTGAATGCTTTTACTCCTGATTTAATTGTGATTTAGATTCTGTGAATTGTAAAAGCACACAGAGAGCCATAAAAAGACCCACACCACATGGTTGAGATTGGATACCCTCTACACCCAAAGTCCTCTTCGCTCTATTGGCTTCCGCCTTCATTTAATCCATCATCAACTCTTCTCCACCTCCATCAGCCATCTCTTCATCCCTCCATCTCATTAGATGATCTTCCCTGTCCTTGGTCTCCATGCTGCTTCACTCCATCCACTTCCATTCTCCTCTCTTTCTCACTTAGACCTCCATGCTCTCACCGTCCCTGCTCCCTGCATCCAGTCTCTTTGGGCTGTGTCACCTCCCCACCTTGTCTCCTTCCCATTAACTTTGGAGCAGATGGCAGGGCCCTGCTCTCTCTGTGTGAGCTTGACTGACAGGGGCTGGTCATCAACCTCCATAGACGAGCAGTCATATGCCGCTCCGCTCTGCCTCTTCTCTCCATGGTCCTGTCCTTTAACTCTCCTCTTCCATGTTCTCCTCCAAACCTCCTCTTCACTCCCATATTCATCCTTGCTTTATTTTTCCTCATCCTGCCTATCCTCCTCCCCCTCTTCCCTTACCTTTGGCCTCCTCCTCTTCTTACAACCTGTTACTCTTATTGCCTTGTAGAGTGGTGATATATATGCTTTTAAAGAAATGATTCAACATTTTGGGCAATACACACAGAACGGCTTACTTGGTCATTATCTCACAACGGAATGTTTAAAAGTTTAAACATCACGTTCAGACAAAACTGAAGTTGTTCTGGGCCATGAACACCTTAGAAACAAATTATCCAGTGATATAGCAATGCTAGATGGCTTGCCTCAAGCTCCACTGTGAGGAATTTAGGAGTTATCTTTGACCAGGACATGTCCTTTAACCCACACATATCGAATATTTCAAAGACTGCATTCTTTCACCTCTGCAATATTGCAAAAATTAGGCACATTCTGAGTCAGAAACATGCAGAAAAATTAGTCCATGCATTCATTAATTCCAGGCTGGATTATTGTAACTCCCTTCTATCAGGCTGCCCCAATAAATCTATGAAGACTCTCCAGCTAATCCAGAACGCTGCTGCAAGATTACTCACAAGAACCAGCATGAGAGATCTTATTTCTCCTGTACTGGCTTCTCTAATTGGAAAGTGTCATGAGATAACTTTTGTTGTGAATTGGTGCTATATAAATAAACTGAATTGAAATTGAATTGAATAACGTTCAGGTTTTTTTGGATGGTGGACGATGGGTGTGTGTGAAATCACTCTCTATTTACTATTTAACATTATACAATACATTTACCTTCAGCCATTTCGTTTCGGTGTGCTAATTCTGGGTGTGTAAATGTAGCCACTCTATAGTGCCCTCAGAAACTCCTACATAACAAGATTAACTCCTTATTGCAACTCCCCAGTACAATACTATTACAGCTATAAATGACAAGGCAAAATGACAGCCATATATAATTGTCTGAACTATCAATTTAGATTAAATGATGACATTTCTCTTTACACTTTGGTTCTTATGTGGATCACACAAACAAAGTAAAGCATGTTGATCAGTGAGCTTTAGAGGTGCTAGTGAAATCTGGACAGAGCCAGAGTAGCTGTTTTTCTTAGCTAAGATGAGCTAAGATGAACTAATCTAACTGTCTGCTGGCTCTAGCTTCATACCTAACATAGAGACGTGAGACTGTTATCGACCTCCTCACGTAATGCAAGAAAGTGCATTATTATGTCAAATTATTTCTTTAACTACATGTATGTGCCTCATAAACCTATGCCGTGCGTTTTCAGGATTCAAGGTGGATGTCATATATCAGGACATGAGGTCACAGTACAATATTTGCAAAACGGTTAAACTATTACTGGAAATCTCCACCAGCACATAAGCAGTGAGTACCTATCTATTCAGTTGAGAGCAACTTGAATGTCAACATCTTTCAAGAATTTCCCTCCAGGGATAAATAAAGGAATTCTGATTCTGATTCTGATTTCTTTGTTTTTGAAAAGCACATAATCAGAAAGTCTCAAGAAAGATATTCCAGTGTCAATTGGGGACAATCTGAACCTGATCTGCCCCAGTGGATGTACAGTATGCTCCGGTATGTCACACCTGTGGCCTGATTTGACCGTGTATATTTTTGTTGTGGTCACAGATGCCTTATCTGAATAATAAAATCAAATGAACAGTGCATAACACAAGTGTGATTTCATTTCTATTTAGTTTTTTTTTCCACCCTCCTCATTCTGCTTCTCTCTTCTGGCCAATTTCCAATTCACCCCCAACAACCATTCTCCTTCGCAACCATCCACTGCGCTCATACAAAGTACTTACTTGCATGTCCAAACTCTGCTATAGGAAAGTGAGGAAGTGAAGGTCATGTGTATCTGTGTTTCCATGTGTGAGACACAGAACAAAGGACTGTGTTTCACTTGCTTCTAGCACACTTGCCCTCACTGACCTCTGAGAGCAAGAAAGAGAAACATCTTCCTCATTTTTTCACCCTCTCCTCTCCTCTCCTCTCCTCTCCTCTCCTCTCCTCTCCTCTCCTCTCCTCTCCTCCTCATGTGTTTTTTGGTTGACAGCTGTGGTGAACAGGGGGGAGTCTTCAGTTGCTGATGACAGGCCAAAACCTCCACATCACTACTAAACTGGGCTCAGGAAAGACTTTCAATGTCAAATCTGCAGTGTCAGAACAGCATCCTAGCTGCCACAATGTCATCATAAAGAAGCAATATCATCTGACAGATCGTCCCCTGTTTCTGCCAAGGTCTTTGCAACATAAAGGCAGAAACAGATACTTATATGACAGCATTCTTTTGTAAACACCTTTCTTCAATGCAGTGATTGATCGCTAAGCCAAATTGATTTTCTTTTTTTCTCCGGGGAAGGAGTAGGTCTCTGTCCCTCTGAAGACAGTAAACTGGCAACATAAATAGAGTGGCAGGATGGAGAGGAAATGAGCGAGAATCCATCTTCAACGCACCACAGAGAAACAGCTGTTTCAGGTCACAGCCAAAGATAAGCCTGCTCATTTCTCTTTCTCCGTCTTTCCTTTTCAGAACCCCTCTCACACATTCGACACTCCACCTGACTGCCTTTAATCTCACTGCTTCCGTTTCACTCCTTCCCCATTCCTCCCTTTCTGATCTGTGGCTTTAATGAAAAAGTGCGCATTGTGCTCATCCTCTCTTAACCTTCCCAGTCCCAGGATGCTTTGTTTAAACACAGCACAGATGGGACATGTTGATGACTAAGCTTAAAATTTCTAGCTAAAATAAAAGATGTTCTCAACATCTGGGCATAGCTCCAGAATAACTCATGAAAATGACCTTTGAGTCATATGTTTGTCTTGAAGCAGCGGTGGTTATTTTCTATAGGGAAAAGTGATACAGAACATATCTGCAATGTAATGTGACCTCCAATGGAGAACAGAGTTTGACCTGATCTGTCTTATTTGACTTAATTTTTGCCACAGTGATTGCATACACTGTCAAGTTGGATCAACATAAAATTATGAGTTTACAAGCTGCATTAAAATTCAGCAAGTACCAAATAGTTTATTCTGTTTGTTCATTATTAGTTTTAAAGTAAATGTCTCTCACAGTAACAAACTCAAAGTGAATCATTGCCCAACTCTGCAGTTCTGCTCAATTCTATTGACCGTATTTACCACACAGCACTCAGATAATGCTAGTGTCTAGTTGGTGATAATTATCAGCTGAACAGACAGGTATTTTTACCACGAGCTGATAAAAACCAAAATACAAATGAATCCAGGTTATAGATGGTGCCTTACTTGTAAACACTGTAATGTATGTGAAGTATTTCACTTCTGTCAAGAAATCTGTTCTGGACATCCTGTAGAACTAGTCATATGTTGAAAATATAGTCAAAAGCCACAAACGAGTGAAATTTTGCTCTCGTGAATCTCTGTGAATCTTCATGTTTAGATCAAAATATGACTGTCTTGCCAACAAAAGATCAATCTGAGTCGCTGGATTATCTTGATTTCTAGTTATGTTTAAGTTGAGTTTAAAATTTAAAGTGTCTTTTCAGTTTCATGCTATTGGGGAAATCCACTGTACAAGTGTAATAGCAAACTTGTGTTCTGTCTACCTCTCTATAAAACACATTAATGTACAATATTGAATGTTAAATGTTAAACTAGTAATGTAGTTTCATATCTGATCTCCCTGTTCCAGGCTGTCTAAACAATGTGATGTGTGACAGACTGCTAGCAACCACATCCACACCAGGTCCAGTGCGTACTTGTGGTTGGAGTGTTGAAGTGGATGCTTTTCTTCATCAGATGAACCACGTGACTCATTTGAGGCACATGTAAAAAGACACATTATGACCCTCCATCATCAAACTTGAACCCAAATACAATACATGCAATCAATAATCAATAATTACTTTGATGAGTTAAGAAAAAATCCATTGGACATTTAATAAAGTCAGTGTTTTACTAGACCTGAATTCTCCATTGTAATTGATGTGGTGTGTATTGATGTTAGAACTACACCATTTAAGTTCACCTGACTCAGATTTAACTTACCTAATTACATGACAGTGAGATTTTAGAGTGTAGTTTTGTTCTGTTCACCAACTGGGTGGTGCCTTGTTTCATCATGTTCACTGTCTTACTTGAAGACAACTTTTCTTTTACCCAAAGTTTAACCATTATTGTAACACAATGTTGGAGTTTAGATACACTAGATGTAGTAATATCTTCCCTTGCTGCATTGAATCCCTCTTCTCTTACTGATAACACTGTCTGGCTGTGCATGTGCTGGATTACACTATAGTGCCACTAGACAGCGTGTTCACTGTGTGTGTGTGTGTGTGTGCGGGCACACCATACATGTGTTAGTGTGTGTGCGTTGACCCGGACTGTGGAGACCTCTAGACAGCTTATTCACAGCAGACAGATAGGAGCAGAATTCTTATCTAGCCTACCTTCTCTGATAGTGTATTGATGGGCCAATCTGCCTTAGACTGCTGAATTCAGGAACAAAGGCGCTGATAAGTATGGTAGGAGAGTGCAGAGGACTATGGGGGATTTAAAGAACTAACCAAAAAAAAAGGCCAGTTCATTCCCTGTATTTGTGTTGTAAATGGTTGGAGATGTGAAATAACAGAGCTCACCTCTGGGCTGAAGTCTAAGACACGAGGCTGCAGCTGAATGGTTGCTACGACATAAAAGAAAGAAAGCATAGAGGAGATGATTCAAAGCTGCTGTGCCTGGGTCGCAAGGGGTCACATGCAGTGTGTCATCAATTAAAAGTGTTAGAGGCGAAATGAGAGCTCCGAACTCTCTGCTTCACTGTCAGATACAAGAGCAAAACACTGAAGGTACAAAGTTTTAGGTTGGATGGATGAGTGAAATAAGGAAATAAGAAATAAGGTTGTGTCCTGAGCTTGATGAATACTGAATATTGTAATTACAAAAACAGACAACACTATGGTTGACATGTAATACCAGCAGTACCATTTATTCTGTAGTTAATTCAAATGACCTATTCCTTTGGGTCATGTTCACGCTCCGGTGCACTTGTTTTCAGGTTTCCAGTTTAAAGTAAAATAGTTTATAAGTTTTCACTTGTGTATCCTACCAGTCATTTAACTCATTACACATACAACACACTGACATGTAGGTCATATAAAATATATATCACGATACAGCGATATAAAAGCCAACAGCTAGCTTCAAAAACCAGGGATCTCCACCTGTGACTGCCACCCGATCCACTCTGCACCAGACCCCTCTGACTCCTCCTGCAGATGGTGGGCCCACTGGAGGACAGACCCATGTCCCTGCTTCGGGTTAGTCCCAGCCACCAGGCCCTGCAGACGGGCCCCTCCCCCAGACCTAGCTCCAAGGTAGCCCTGGTAACCCTCCAGGCCGGGTACACTAGTCCTTGGACCAATTTGCCTTGGGAGACCCTACCCTCAGTAAACAGCCCCCGACAACATAGCTCCTAGGGTCATTAGGGCACTCAAAATCCCTCCACCACAATAAGGTTGCAGTTCATGGAGGGGAGAGGCTCAGGCAAGGCCTACCAGTCAATCTAGTAGTGACTGAAAGAACAAGATTGTGAATACAATGAAAAACAAGTTTCCTCCTCAGAGTAGCTGGGATTAGAGCTAGTGTGAGGAGTTCGGACATTTGGGAGGGGCTCACAGTAGAGCCACTGCTCTGGTTAGGATGCCTCCCGGATGTCTACCTGGGGAGTTGTTTTGGGAATGGCCATCTGGGTGGAGGCCCCAGGGCCAACCCAGGACACGATGGAGGGACTATGTCTCTCACCTGGCCTAGGAGCGCCCCGGAGTCCCCCCAGACGAGCTGGTGGAAGTAGCCAGGGAGAGGACAGTCTGGACTCTCCTGCTGAGACTGTTGCCCTTGAGCCCTGGACCCAGATAAGTGGTCAAAATGAGACTAAACAATATGAGACATATACAAAACCAGAATAAAACATTAATTCACAGGTTTCAGTATGCACACATGATTTCAGGTGACATTTATTTCCGTGTAAAATTTCCAAAAAATGTGCATGGATTAGCCTGAAAAAGGAAATGGAATAAGAGTGTGTATGGTGGGAGAGGAGGAAAGCTGAGAGAGTTTATACAGTAGTTATTATTTAACTACTGGGTACTTACTCTATTACTGTTAAGCCTACAGAGTGCAATATGACCATAAACCTGAGCAAATTTTCATTTCAAAGACATTTCACGGAGTGATGACTTCTGGATCACTTAAATCTGATGTGATTTTTTTTTTTCCCAAAATGACCTTTTTACTAACAAACAGGCAACAAACAGCATCATTCTCTAAATGCTGGGGGATTTAACCACCTATTTTGTTTGAAATTGTTTACAGCCATGGTGTTCATTGGTCATATTTGACATGTTCATTATATAGTAGGTCATACATTATGATTAGGTAACCAGTAGTTAAAAATAACTACAGTAGTAGTTAAAGTTATAGCTATAGTACCTCCATATATGTATCGGCATGTACTGCACTGCTTCGCTGTTATTACAGAAGATTACACCGTAACTCAGTCCAGCGTTTCAAGCACCTGCTTGAGCTTTCAAGGTGGCTGAGCAGCTGGAAAGCAGGTTACTACTGCTCAGTTCAAGCTTTTTTTGGCAATGGAGCAGACAAAGCTGGCTGTGGCAAGGTTAATGTCGGTTCACTTAAGTCCAGACTGAAATGTCTGTAGACCTATAGAATAAATTGCTGTGAAATTCAGTGCATACATTCATGTGCCCCTCAGGATGAATTTTAATAATGTCAGTAATCCTCTGACATTTCATCTTGTGCAATCATCAGGTCAAATTTAATTTTTCCCAATATTACACTGCTGGTTTATGACTAAATACCTGCAAAACTAATGAAATTCCCATCATCCTCAGCTGTACTTTGTGTTTAATTGGTGAATATCAGTATGATAACACGCAAAAATAAGATGGTAAACATTGCGGCTTGTACCTGCTAAATATCAGCAGGTTATCACAGTCACTGTGATTATGTAGGTGTGTCAATGTTAGCATTCAGCTCAAAGCACTGCTTTGCCAAAATACAGCTTCTCATAGTTAAAATGGAAACATTTTATTCACACGTGGCAAAACACCTTTGGATGCTTTCACAGTGATAGATGATGGGATCAGGTCTCAGCATATTATTCTATTTCCTTGACATTTCCTATTATTGCTTAATGTTTAACAGGAGTTATTTGATCATGTGCTTTAATGAAGGGGCAACCACACACTGTTCATCTGCTCATTAAAAGTTCATAAATCAACAAACTCTCTTGCATTCATTCTGAAAATGGTATTCTCATATCCTCTCATTTTAGTTGATTTACAGCTACAGAAAAAAAAAATCACTTACTGTTTTCCTTCTAATGAATCCAGTGGAGGCCACATTACTGAAAAGTGAATTATCACATTGATATGCGAGTCGTGTTTGAGTTCGAAAAAGTTTTTGTATTCAAACACTGGTCCATTAAAAGTTAGTCCTCTCCATCCAGCTTGGTAATTCTGCTTGATGGAGTTGAAAACTTTCTCACTCGACCTTGGTCTCCTTTCAGATTCAATCTGAATCTCAGTGATGTGTGTGTGGGTGTTCTCTGTTCCTGTTTGTATGTGGTGCTGTGTGTGTGTTTATGTATGCATTTATATATTTATATGTCTGTTTACATCTGTGCACGTGCATGCATAGATGTTTACGTATGTGTGTGAGTTGAATGCAATAATTCTCAGACGTCTTATGATTAATTTATGTCTTACCTGCCTTTTTACTGAATTACTCGTTGGGCCCGTAGGGGTTTGTGCTGCATGCAATGCTGCAAATAACAGCTCAAATGAAAAAATGCAAATGATCAAGCTAGATCCAGCACCAAATCCATAGGGACCCCTTACACACACACACACACACACATACACACAGGAACACAGCCACGCAAACAAACACTGTCTCATGCACTTGCTCTCTCTCTCTCTCTCTCTCTCTCCATCTCCCTTTCTTGCTATGGGGAGAGGAAGCCGGATGAATATCAGCAGGGGTCAGAGAAATGCTTGCAGAGAATAACAGAGGCATAATAAACAGAAGCCTTCACTGAAATTATGAGTGCTGCACTTTCACACACACACACACACACACACATAGGCTCAGACACACACACACACACACTCATGCCCACACACGCACACACAAAGGAATCCAATCAATCAGCAAAGTTGCCTTATCTCTTGCATATGAAAATGGAACTTCAGAAATTAGCTCATTTATTTTGGACAATTAGGGTTATTGAAGTGTGACAGTGAAAATTTAGTGTTCACTGAGGCGTACGCTCGGCGACAATAGCAGGGAGCCAATTGAGTGCGAGAAGCATTTAAAGCTGTAGTATTTACTTATCAATGTAACCGGCGCTCTGTGTTGATCTCATTAAAACCTCTTCCTCTGTGTTCCTTTATTTAGACAGGACAGAGACAGAGAGAGGAGAGGAGAGAGGAGACAGGAGCAGTCATCCCTGTCGCATATGATATTATAGCCTATTCAAAACACAGCAGTGGAAAAAAGAAACACACCGAGTTCTGAAAACTCGACCCTACCTGTGAAATAAAGGAGTTCTACTCCTTCTTGCAATTCAATTTATTGGAGGTAAGAGGGTTCACCGCTGTGTGTTTTGTTGCCAAGTTAAACAGGGTCCTTGAATCTCAAACTTGTGATATTACACTGACCACATGACAGAAACTGTAATACAACCTTTTAGATGTTTGTAGTATTACTATGATAATAATTTGTATAATAATATTTTTGCCTCCTACTGTGATTTTATGGAGAATTTTGGACATTTTCCTAGTACTGTGAATACATTTTTGCTGTATATCACATCAATTTGTTTTATTTTAAGTCAGCACAATTCTAAAACTACGATGACTTGACATAACTGCAAATCCCCACTGGTTTTTCTCATTTCATATCATCATATTCTCATTTTCATAAACTTTTGGTTGTACCTCATGCATAAAGTCAGTCAAATGCATGAGCGTAAATGCTGTGTTTCGTGACACTGTGGTGAAGCTGTCTCTTTGTGGAGACTCTGATCGCAGGCATTGTCTGATCGGTACGTGAGCCTTTCAGACAAGATTAATATGCAGGAAGCAGTTATATTTTTTTGAATACTTTATCTCATTTACACCAAGTAATGATGATATATCATTGTTCTTCCACTTTGAATATCTAACCTGGTTACAGTGCTGAGTCATCTCTTTTGTAACGTAAGCTGAAAGCAGGTATTCATTTTGTTTATGACTTGATGAAAAAAATATCACAAAGATAAATAATCATTTGGTGCAACAGATTCTTTGCTGCAAAAATCCAACAACTTTGCATCACACTGTTGACAGAGACAAACCACAGAGGTAAGAGCCACAGCGGTACAACTGTACCAGCAAACATCTCCACCTGTAAAACAATGCTTCACACACTGCTAATAACAAAGCCTAATCAATATGCAGTGTTCTCCAACACTCGAACATCTATCTAAGAGGTCCAAGATAAATTTTTTAAATGAACTACCTCCTTTTGCTTCATTTCCTTACCAAAGTCTGCATAATTTATCACAATTTACCATGGCAGTTGATTTTAATCAGGCCATTTCTAAAGAAAAGGGGGGAGCTCGTGATAATTTGAATGGAGTTTGTACATTCCCCTCGCCTAAGACAGTAATCTACAGGGAGACAAATAAGGAAACAGTGACAGGGGCCATCTATAAAGTGATAAATATTTAAAATGCATTTTTAATAAGTAATACTCTCTACATAAAAGCAGTGTTTGTTATGGCCTCCCGGTTGTCATTACATATTCAGATGTTGCTGTGCTTTTTTTCTGTGCCATCAGCATCTCTTCAATATTAACACCTCCGCAGATGGATTTCTGATTGCCTGGCTAAATGTGTGTATCCCCTGCTTCTAAATTATTATTGCCATTATCATTATTAATGGCTTTTCTGTTTGCAGTCAATTTACATCCCGCACTTTGAGTGGAGGAGACGTTTCTGTGTCCCTGTGACATCATTCCCACTCCTGCCTTCACGTTTCAGTCCTCTCTCTTTGCTCTGTGGATGAAGGATTTATTGAATCTCACTATGGGAGCCATAATATAAACCTTTCAGTAACATATTCTATATGTAAATGGCGGAGGGTGTCTGCAGCATCAACACTTCATTACTATGTACAGTGTGTGTGTGTGTGTGTGTTGAAACTCAGATATCAGTCAGAGATCTCAGGCTGCAGAACGTATCAGGGTGACTACTGATCAGCTGATCAAATCAATCTCATCTCATCTCATCACTGCACTGTGGCCTGCTGGGGATCGAGACAAGAGTCATGGTTAATGAACGGAAATAACACAGTGGAGAATAGCACTGAAATGAAAGTGTGCAGAAAAGAAAATGTGTTTAGTTAGCCATGAAAGAAATAAAGAAAGATTCTGTTTTCTCTGCACTCTTAGAGTGATAACAAAAGGAAAGAAAAATACTGAAGATGTCAAAAACAAGATGTACAATCACAGTTGGTTTTGGGACTTGCAGAGCAAAAGGACCACATTGCTAATTTTAAAACTAATGAAATTATCATGGTATGTTATAAGTCTTAACATCTCTGGCATACTCTGTGTTAAGCGTTCAGTCCACTATTTTATATGACATATAGAATAACCCACTAAACTAAGAGGATGTAGAGGGAGTACAAATTCATACAAAAATTAAATGCACATTCTCTCATAGTTTCCCTGTCAAATGCATATTATTGTTTAATATACCTGCTCACGTGTGTTTATATACTTTTAATCTGCCAAATACATTTTTGAAGAAGTTTGGATTACATTCACTGGCGGTTTATGTCCCAGACATTCCAGTACATCTTTGAAATATGTTTGATTCTGCTCACAATTTCTGCCCAAATCCAATGTTCATTGCTAGTGTAAGTCAGACAGCCAGTTTCAGCTAATTCAAACTGAAACCAAGTCTTTTTCTCTAACTTTAAACTGTTTTACAAGGTTCAACTATATCATACCTTCCATGTACACATATTGTAGAATTGAATAATTCTAAAACACAAAACCCCAGTTCATTAAAATATGTCTCTGGATGAATCAACCCAGGATTTTGCAAAAAATGTTCCTATTATGATTTTTAAACAATGAAAAAAAATGTCCCTATATGTCTTTCAAAACTTATTTGCAAATGCACATTAGTTGCATACAGTACGAACATGATTTTTAGATGAAAGGAGAGAGCTTTGTGCAACGTAGGATCTATCTGTGAATGTTTTCATGTATTCACGTTTTCATGTATTCAGATGCTATGATCTCTCAACCTGCACTCCTCCTGCTACACTTGCAGACCAACAATCCATACAGATACATGTTGCATGGAAAGCAGTAATCTCTCCATCACAGTGAGGAGCACTTCTTAGCATGCCACTACAACAGAGAACACTTTCTTCCGCTGATCTGCCGAAACACACACACACACACACACACACACACACATTCACAGATGCACACAGCATCTACCAGAATAAGCAAGTGAGGCTGGCAGCCAACACAGGCTTGGCACTGGGCCTAATGATGCCCGGCATGCGTCTGCTCTCGACAACGACGGGGTAACACCTGCCAACTTTTACTAAGGTGTAAATGTCTCTATTAGCGAGCGACTGGTCCCGCGTGTACAGCGCTGGGATCAGAAGAGGGACTCCGAGCGCTCTGGTAGCTGTTCAGAACCTGGTAATCGCTGGGTCCAGTGGGCCTGTTCAGCACGCCATTCTCTTTTTCTATTCTTGTATGCAATCTTTTCACATTTTGGAGGTAGCATGAAAGAGCAGGTGTAAATGTGAAAACGGAGCCGTGTACATGAATGGAAATTTCAGCATGCTGCCAACGTGAGGCCTGATGTTTCTGTTTTAGTGCTGCTCACTAGTGTGAGTGACTGTGTATTTTATGGCAGATTGCACACATGCTATTACAACCTAGGAAATAGGTTACCTAATTCTGCAAAGGTTTTATTTCTTTTTCCTGTGAGTCTTTTTGCATTTGAATGCAGCCAAATTTTCACAAGAACACGCTGGTGTGAAATGGCTCATCAAGCATCCTCTTCCAAACTTTGGTCCAAAACTCCTCCCTGCACTTCCTCTTGGCTGGGCCTAAAAGACAACATGCTGAATGTAATATTGATGGGATCGGGATGGGAAATGGCTTTTCATTTCAATACAAATAAACATCCCGCTGGTTTGTATTGCAACTATATTTGTTTGGTTAAGTTTTGGCTGCAGTGAACTGAAATGGCCCTTGCTCTGGTATCCCTTAATCGTGACGTTTTTTCTTTCTCTATGTACAGACTGCAGATAAGAATTGATTATTTTAATTATCAGTGATCATTTCATTTCATTTTTGCTTAATCTGTCTGAGAACCACATGTACCATATTATACAGCTTCTCAAGTGTTGAACGGAAAATCCCAATGTAAAATATTTTCTCAGTTCTGACCTTAGAATCAGCCCAACTGAAGTAAAGCCAATGTTTAAACAGGGCCTGTGTGAGGATTCTTCTCAGGACAGTAAAAGGACCCTGTTTTTATTCTTGTGTGTCCAGGCGAGGTTTATTTTTCTCCAGTCATAATCCCTGCTTTGTTTTTACAGCAGCCATTGTATTTGCATTCACATTCATAGTGCCTCCTCCCATATCATACCCATAGGACATATTGCAGGACAGAGTTTGGCTATGCATACTGCAGATACCAGGTTACTGGATATGAATTAACATAATCCCAATGTGAAACAGAAGGTATTTGCATATTTTGGCAAAAGCTATTGTTACATTTCATTATGCAACTTTGAAACGTATATTCCTCTGAGAGATGAATATTGATGCAACTGTGCACACACTTCAATAATACCATTTGTAACGCCATGGGATTAAGTGGTGCCTCTTCTGCTCAAGCACTGTTAGAATAAAGCCTAGTATGGGTATCAGAAGTCTAATGAGCGGTTGGGTTTCTTCTTATTGGTTCATGATTATTAAGTGAATCACTCCAACAGCTAGGCCAAGAACCAGTGGTAAAATGCTAGTTGTTTGGAGAAGCTGGGTGTTCAAATCTCCAAACCAGCTGGGAGGAGATGGAAGGCATTTGCAATATGACCGGTTTCTGCGGAAAGCTGAGGCTGGGCTCGGCAACTCCTAAGTGTGAATATACATACTGCATGCAGTCCAACAAATTCCATTTTAGTCATTTCATTTTAGTCTGATTGGTCTGTTGTACATAATTCACAGCATACACATACTACTATACTATACAAACTACACATATTTACTTATAAATACTCACTCCAACTGCTTAAGATGACTATGTAACAGGTTAATTTCAATCTTTCTGTTTGTTTGTTTATCATAATGAGCATTAGCATGGCTATAGTCTTTTAGTTTTGCTCAAAGTCTGACAGTAATTTCTCAAAATATTTTGAATTTGAGGTTTTTTTGTATTGGATTAAGTTATAATAATTGTGCCTTACCTGTGATGAGAAAACAAGCTTAATGATGGTCAAAATTATTAAAAAACATGGGTGTTTTTGCAGTAAGAGTGTGAAGCAGAATAGAGATAGATTAAAAAAAAAAGAGCTAAGTGATCTAAAAGCATAACAATTTAACAACGTTTCTGTGTGCATGTTCTTTACATAGATTTTCTCCACGAGACCAACTCCCATCCCTGATGAAGCTGCCCCCTGAGCAGCTGTAAAAGTTATCCATGTACAGTGTGATGGCCTTTAGAGGTCAGATGGAGCTCCTGTCAGTCAGCTCATAGTCTGGTGCTGAGTCGGGGCAGGTTGGGGTGCGGTCAGGATGAGATGAACAGGTGTGAGTAGAGGGAGGGCCCGGCATGACTCTGTAACCTTGGTCATACACTGCGTGTGATCATGCGTGTGTGGGTGTGTGTGTGCATTTAAAAGCAAATACACAGTGTGTGCAGATAGATGTGTAAATGATACAAAGTACCAGAGTAAACCTTATGCACTGTTGAATTTAAGCACCAGTGTTGAGAGTGTTGAAAGCTGCTGTCACTGCATGGATATGCACAGTGTGTGTGTGGCCTAGGGTGTAACCCAACGTATTTGTGTGTGGTGCAATGTGAGAGGTGGGAATGTAGAAATGAACATAGTGTATGTAGTGTTGGGTTACGTTCACTGTAACACAGCTGTTTGAGAAGTGTACGCGTTCTGTTATTACAAGCTGAGAAGTTCAGGCCGAGCAGGATGAGCAGGTTTCACCACAACACACAATCTGGAAAGAAAAGTCACTTAGACTTTAGACCTTTGACCTGGACTAAAATATCAGAAATAAAATGATACACCACTATATAGCAACAACACTACCAGTAGTAGAAAAGGCAGTGTAACATTTTACAATAAGGGACGCAAAAATTTTACCAGGGTACAAAGGAGGAAGGAATGAGGAACTAACTGCTAGTTAACCACTGGTTAATGAGTAAATCCTAATCAAATTTTACAAAGTAGCTAATGATTCATTAATGATTAGTTAATAATGAAATGAGTAAGGAACAAATCAGGAATTGCTTGGCAGGTGCTTCCCTAATAATTCCTATTGGAGGACCATGTAGATAATGATGAGTTACTATAGCACAGGCTGGGAGATCATTCTGTAATGATTAGTTCAAGAGTATCTGTAGAATATCAAACACACTGACCATTTTCTTTATGAGCTGTTCCTGATGACTCATTTAGTACTAATTATTTAATCACTAGTTACTCTTTTGTGACCTCTCAGGTAGAGTGATGCGTGATACTGAATAGTCACTGAGTGGTCCCTTACCTTACTATTACTTACCTGTTCTATGTGCCATCGAGTAAAGTGGTAGTGTGGTGACTCAGTGTTACTACTTTTATTAGTAACATGCACGTTAAGTTGATTGGCTACTCCACCCCAGGTGTGAATCTGTGAGCGTGTGTGATTGCCTGTATTTGTGTGTCGGCCCTGTGATTGAATGGCAACCAGCCCAGGGTGTACCCCGCCTCTCGCCTGTTGTAAGGTGGGATGAGCTGTGACCCTGCGCAGATAAGCGGGTAAATATGATGGATTACTTTAATAATAATAATAATAATAATGATAATATTAATAGTGTTAATTTATATAATAATAGTGCTGCAAATTCTTATTCACTTGCTTAACAAGCCCAATAGTGGTCAAAATGAACCTCTAATTTGCTGTGCTTCAGATATGGATGTTGGTGCAAAGAGGCTACAAACTCGTAACACGTGGCTGCTTCACACACATCTTCAACACGGTAGCTCAGAAGATTTGTAAAGTCAGCACAGTTTCAAGGTGGACACCCAAGACTGGTGTCACCAATTTAGTAGCAGTAATTCTGCTCAGAGGCATACAAAATAAAAATTGGATGTGGTTTTCTATTGCAAATGTGACCTTGAAATTTTTCTGGCATAATTTGTTGTGTTCCAGTGAGTCAAGCAGAACAAAGGTCTGTGTGTATTAGACCTGTACAACAACAGCAACACCTGCTCAGGTTGTGTCTTGTCTTCTTTGCGTCGGTCAAATCAGTACAAATACAAGTAAACTCATCTGATTGTTTTGACGTAGGTGGATGGTTGAATGAGCAGATGGGTGGAGTTTACCCCACAGATCAAACTGTTCATTGTAGTAAAAGTCCTGCTCACGACATCCATCACTTTCCTATGTCAACCACTGTTTTGAGCTGGTTTATTCTCAGCCACATGCTATAGTATCAGTTAATCCTCATGTTAACAAAACAAGGTGTCGCTGACTTTACTCTGTGCCTAATGTGAGAAAGGTGAGAGCGAACTATGCGTTAGTGTCAAAGGCAGCGTGGGACTTCACCTTTGGCAAACACGATTGATTTTAAGGGATGGAACAGGGTAGAAAGGTTTCCTAGAAGCTGTAGCTGATCAAACATTTCCTTTTAATGATCATTAAATATCACCCGCAAGCCTTTGTTCTCTGTGCAAACAAGCTTATCGTATACACGCAGGATGCAGACAATGGGAAAATGATGACTCGCATAGCCATACTTTCTTTTCAAAGTGTGACTTTATCTATCATTATGCCTTTCCTTCTCTTTCCTCCCTCCCTCCCATGTGAACAAACACAACTGACCCAAGGTGTTACTTGCAGCTACAGTACTCAACACACACGTTCCACCACATACCTGCGTGCTGTTCAGTTTTGATGGGTTGAAGAACGTAGAACCTTTCCTGAGAACACATACACATATTGCACCTGCACACCTGTCTGACAGATGCATCTTTTTCATGTTTTCAAAGCTTTCTCCCTTCTCAGTTTTGTAAATTTGTGGGCTTTTACATATATCCAAAACAATGAATAATGGAATTAAGGCTTGAAAATGTAGTTCAGAGATGGTATTAGGTTGCTGGGCAGTGCCAGGTTCAGCTAAAAATGTTTACAGTAGATTTCTTTGCTTAAAACAAAAGCTCAGCAGCTGGTAAATGGCCTCCGTTTGCAAAAAAGCAAAACGAAAGAAAAAAAACTTGCAAAAGGGATCACAGAAAATTGGTTTTAAAGGAAATTGAGTCTGGGAAATATTGAGCAAGCAGTGACTATAGCCGTATATTGTCTCTACAGTGGAAACAAGAGACCTGCTGGGCCTATCAGAAAACAGCTTACTGTTTGATAAATACACACTGGCACAGGAGGAATATTTCCTTATTAGGAATTCAAAATCCCTCCAGGAAGAATATTGGCCGCGATAAATCATTTAGTGTGGCCGACCGCCTTCACTAATACTGCTGAATCAGCAGAGCAGAGCCAAGTCTTATATGACCATCAATTATTAACACATGCTAACTTTATTAGCATATTCTTTTCAGCTGTAGAGAAACACAGTATGGAGGTGGATGGATGGATGGATGGATGAATAGATAGATAGATAGATAGATAGATAGATAGATAGATAGATAGATAGATAGAGTTTCCCTCCGTGGCTCATCTCCTGCCCTGGTTTCTAATCTTGGAGTCTAACTAAGTAGAGGCTGGATGGAATCTGACAGATGGATTATGAGGTGATTATTTATGGAGACTTTTTAATTAAAAGAAAAACTGCTTATTAGGAATCCTCACTTCCCTCATTAATAGCAAGCAGAGGAAGAATCTGTGTTGTTGGAAGGTTGGCGGGGACCACTAATGAGAAGGTGGTGAACAGGGTGGGGGTGGGGGTAGAGATTTCACATTGATAAAGCATAATTTAGAGGAGCATGAGGTGCTCTCAGTCCATTTTAATCAGTTCAAAATTAGGGAGACACTGCTATAGCCAATACCACCACTTATAATAGAACATCTATAAAATGTTTTAAAATCTATAAATGTTCCCTTTGTCTTCAAAGTTTTTATTTATGTTTACCTTTATAAGAACAGTAGATCCCATGACTATGTGAAATATAATCACGGTTGATTGTAATGATGAGCCCTGAAAAAAATTATCATCAAACTAGTTTTCCCTCAGCTCTGTGAACATATGAAACCTTTTAGGGTCTTACAGCATATTGTTTTGGTTTTCTTATCAACCTCGTAATCAGCAGACAGCAGATAAAAGCTCTGATAAATATACTTTAAAGGCCACTTTAGAATGTGCAGTTGTATCTTGAAAAAAAATATGTATAGGGCACTGAACCATGGACTTAACATGACTTTACAGGCAAAGATACTAAACAATGATACAATCAATAACTTATGGGAAGGGGATGCGTCAGATGTGTGTGATCTTTCCTTCAGGAGTTGTGGAGACCAAAACTGGAGGTAAAAGGGAAGCGAGTTTTGGCCCTGCATTCATCAGTTGGCCAGAAACAGTAAATGCTAATGTTGATCTGTGTCTGGTGGATGTTTAAATAGGCAAAATTTTGTTAACACATTTGTCATATTAACTATAAGATGATAATATGTTTAGCACTGTCGCCTCATAGCAAGAGGGTTCCAGGTTTGAATCCCGGTCTGGGCCCTTCTATGTGGAGTTTGCATGTTCTCCCTGTGTCTGCGTGGGTTTTCTCCGGGTACTCCGGCTTCCTCCCACAACACCAAAAACATGCACATGAGGTTAATTGGCTACTCTACATTGCCCCTAGGTGTGAGCGTGAGAGTGTGTGGTTGTCTGTCTTTGTGTGTTGGCCCTGCGATTGACTGGCGACCAGTACAGGGTGAACCCCGCCTCTCGCCCGTAGTCAGCTGGGATAGGCTCCAGCTCCCCCGCGACCCTGACGGATAAGCAGTATAGAAAATGGGTGGAAGGATGGATGATAATATGTTTGTGTAATATGTTTATCGCTTGCTCTGCTGCGCCCAAGTGGCCTACATAACCCTAATGAGCAGGTTTTGCCATACACATAAAATGAACACCTTTTGTGTTGAACTGCTGTGCTGACAAATGAAATCACTGCCTGCATTATAGTCGTATGCAAGTTTTCTGACTGAAGCGCTACATTTGTCTGGTGCACCAGAAAAGCAGGTTCCAGTCTGCAACCAGATTCCAGTCTGCGGTTAAGTTTAGGCCACAAAAGCATTTTGGTTGAGGTTGATGAAACACAGCGGTTTTGGTTTTATGTTGACAATCATATATTTTTTTTATTCACGTCATATTAAATTAACAAAAACATAAACATTTTTTGTGATATACCAGATACATTAAAGACATAATATGCAAGATATCAATGTCTAAAAAGGACTAAACCCATGTTAAATATTTTGTTGAGTTGTGTACTTAAATTTTCCCAACTGTTTGCTGCAATGATTAGACCCATAGAAATGTATGATTTTAATCAGTTGTGTGTTTCATTTGGGAAATGGTAAATGTAACATGAACAAAACTATATGAATAAAGACATGAAAACAACAACTACCATGATCCCATGAAAGCAGCTTATAGCTTTTGTTTTGTTTTGATAGTGAGACCCGCGAGTTGCTAAATCTGAATGTTTTCTTCACAATGAACTTGCTGAACTGTATCTGAATATAATTTTAAGGAGACAGGGTTGATTTCTTGACACTTCTTGCATTGCATGATGTTTGACTTTGCTGTTTCTATAAGGCACTCTGCTTCATAACCCTCTACAGTTTTTAACTGTTTAAAGAGGCCTGTGTGTTGCATTATATTATGACGTGCTATACAAATAAAATTTGAGTTTGGTTTCACAAAGCTAAACCACTAGCCTGTAAAAGAGAGAAAAAAGACCCTCAAATACCCTACATTTATCATTTGTGTCATCATCACCATCATCATCATCATCAGTAATATTATGGTGAATGAGTCTGAGACAAACACTGTCTGTGGAGAAAACCCTTGTGTGGATCACATCATGAGAGGGAAAATATTACACTTTGAAAAATGACAAACCAATGGAGCATGAAAGCATGCATTGCCAAACAGCAATTACCATTTCCTCCCACAGCCCCTGCAGAGAAACTCCACACAGCACACATCTACCATCATGAGTATAAGCAGCATCATGAATTAACCAGCAGCTATATAAACTCAGCTGAGACAGGACAGCTCAGTCTATCTGATGTCCGGTGTGATGTGTGCCTTATGTTGTGTAACCTGTTGTTTTGAATAAAGTATTTGAATCTGAATGCAATTGTTGTGACTTGAATCCAAAAGTATCCCACGCCTGTAAAATGAGCTCTAGAAAACACCCAAATACTCTGAGGGGGGTTTGAGGTCATGCTGCACAGACACATACACAGATAAACCAGTGGCGAGCCCTGCTACTGGAACTCTCATATTGTCTCAGTCCAACAATGCAGCAGCTGGCACAAACAGGGAGCTATTTAACAGCCACCAATTGATGCTATGCCACCAGGTGCTACTGTGTGCCTTTCCCATCCTCATTTTATGCATCAGCAGAATTTCGTTTGCCTTTATTTTCATAGCTCAAATGCTGGAAAACAGGAGGGGTGGGTGGGGTACCATAAACGCTGATATTTACTCCCAGCTTCTGAAATGGAGCACCATGAAAGGTGTGACATTGTACTTTCACAGACAGCAAAGATAGATAGATACCCCATATCTTGCAACCTTGCTCCATCTCAGTGTTTGTGCACACAGACATTTAGACTCTGCATGTTATGTGTATATTTGCATGCATTGCACATGTTTATGGATGTTTGCATACACACACACAGACGCAGATACCATTGGGCATCTACATCTGCGTGAGTGTGTGTTTCCCAGCGTGTCTCAGTATCTGTGTGGGTTGTAAGTACCAGAAATAACACACTTCCATGGGACCTTTTAAATGGACACCATCTGTCTCTATCAGGGAAGGCTTTGGGAAAACTAATGCTTCAGCTCAGATGCTTTTTACCAGCGTCTGGCCAAAATGAAGCGGCATCCTTACTCTGGAAGGAGAAGAAAGAAAAACTGCAAAATAAATCTGAAAGAGGAAAAAAAAATGTTTCTTTTTCTGAAACAGGAAAAGTAGATGGAAAGGAGAGCGAATTAAATCTGACCGCTGACCGCTGTCTCCTGATGGAGACTGTGATTCAGTGTTATATTTACAGTGCTGGGAGGTGCAGCCTATGGGACAAAAAACATTTCTCACATGGATATGACTTGTCGTATTGTCCCAATGCAAACAAATTCTAAATGTAGACACACACACACTTTCACAAAGAGCAGCACCTGGGCAAACTCCCTGTCTGCCTGGGCCCATATTAAGAGCTTATCATTCATTGTAATGGCTCCCTTCTCCACTGTATTTCCACTGTCCTTGCTATTGTTTTCATGCAGCACACAACGTACGGGACTTTAGCTACAACTGATGCACCTGTGCCCCTGTGCGTGTGTGTGTTTGTGTCATCTGTATTTCCTTCCTGTCTGTATATCCGTCCATCTTTGCCTGCGCGGCTGTTCATTAACCAGTCTATCAGCCTGTCTGTGTCTCTGTCCACCTGTCTGTCCTCCCACCTGTCATTTACACTACATGTCTGACAGCTGTCAGACTAGCTTTCCCTCTCTCTCTGTGTGTCTGAAACCTCTCTGCCTTCCCTGTCAGACACACTGAGACAGACGCAGACGTGATGTGATGGCCACACTGTCTGATAGCCCCCAGATCCTTCATGCTTTAACTGGGCTTGACTGTGGATGAGCCTCTAAACTGCCTGCTACAATAAGGGACACGTCTGAGAGAATGGGTTTGACCCCGCGGGTCATCTCGCAGATTAAGCCTGTTGGAGACAGCGTTGGGCAGACCCGCAGCCTATTCACACCTCAATAACACAGCCACACACACACATATACTCATGCCAGCACATACAGTAGGATTGGATCACATCACAGGCCTTGGATGGAAAGTGGATGCGCACACTAAAGCCTATGCGAAAAAATAATGATTTGTTTGCACGAAACATACGTTTGTGTTTGTGTGTGAGTACCTGTGTGTCATCCGTAGAGTAAGCAGACATCACACACGCAGACCAGGAGAAGACACCCTTGGGTTTTCTCCTGACTTTAAGCCTTCCTAATCCCTGAAAAAGATTTGCAACAGTTTGACGTAATCCTTTCACATTTCAACCCCCCTCGCTCCCAAATGCCTCCTCTGCCACGGCTTTGCCAACAATGCACATGTGATAGCTTGATGTAATTAGAGCCTTTAAAGAGTCTTCAACAATAAAACGGTTTGTTCATTTTTAACTCTGCATGCTACAAACAGATTAGAGATTTATGTGGTTATTAGAACACCTAATGGCTCATATTGTACAGTGAAGCACCAAAATCTGGGATGAAAGTTTTCTACAAATTTGTATGTAGTTTATGCACCTCATTATAGCTCATAATGTGCTATCATATATCAATATCAGGTCTAAATAACACCTGCAAAGGGGCATATTCACATGTGCTTCATATGATAATTTAAGGACAATGCTTGTGATGACACAGACCCACTGTATAGCTCTACAGGACTGTGAGTAGCTTAGCTTGATGTTAATTACAACCCAGATAAGTGTTTTCATCAGCTTCCAGAGTATCAGTTGACAGAGGTGTCACAGGAGTCGTGTCATGTTTGTGTCATACCTGCAAAGACTCTTTTCACAAATCACCAGAAAAGAAGTCACAACTGTTAGAAATTTGTCAGCCCCCATCCAGAGAGAATGAATTCTCTGTCACCATCCCACCACCTGCAATGGGACTGTGTCAAATGTGTTGTCATGTGAGTGAAGAAAACTGTCACTGTGGTACAAACTATGGAATTAGCCTGCGTTCACGTCAACAGCATTAGCAGCACAGTCTTTCCATGGTTTTATTTTTGTTTGTTTTATCCAGTCAGTTGTGAGAGTGGTGTAATAGTTATACATGGATAGTGGATAATGATGAGGATGATTGTTCTCACTTTTATGTCTCTTATTTACACTTCCTGTTGGGTGACACTCTATCTCCACCGGCACCAACCATGACAGCACTGTCACAGCACATCACAGGTCTTGTCATCACAGATACCTCTTCTTTACCACTGGTGAAAAGACTGTTTTCACAGCTTTGAAAGTGTGTGTGTGTGTGTGTGTGTGTGTGTGTGTGTGTGTGTTTTCCTATAGCCTGGACCGGCAGCCACAGCAGCAGAACACAGCTGTTGAGATTGATCCTGGCTAACACAAGTGAGGTAAACAGGAAGAGAGGCCAGGATGTCTGCTATTTGTTAATTGGCAATTAATTAATTAGACCACTGACAAAAACTTCATGGGGCACACTGACATTTGTCAAAAGAACAAATGATCATCCTCTCGGTTATAAAAATGTGTTGCTTTTGTCTTCTTTTTATATTACTGTGAACTGAATATCTTTGGCTTTTGAAAGTTGGATAAAACATGAAACCTGAAGATATCTCTCTAGCCTTCTAATCATACAGACATACATTAATTAAAAAAACCTAGTTATGCTGTTAGAAAATGCTTGAGGATATGAGAGAAGTCTATTCTTTCAGATATTACCCATGATGATTTATCTCTCTTACTGAATATTCTGATTATACATTATTGTTATTATTATTATTATTATTATTATTATTATTATTATTATTATTATTATTATTATTATTATTATTATTATTATTATTATTATTATTAATAAACCAAAGTGTGTGGACATCAGAATATTACATCTAAACAGTACATGTGTGTCGAACATACTCAATCCAAAATCATGCAACTATTGTCTGATTTGAAGTTTCTTTTTGTTTTTCATTTGGTTGAATGAATAATTTATGTGGTTATTATTTCATGTTATACCATCATAATAACAACCTCATGTAGCTATATTTGACTTTACTACATTCTTTTAATGTAATCCAAAGTATCATACATACAGCAGCATGCTGTGTACAGTCAGTATTTTATCACCTTAAAAACCTTTCTGTCCCTACAATGTGACATTTGCTGGGCATCAGGGTTAAAGACTCTGAGTGGAGCAACGTGGGCAACAGGCAGCCTGTGAGGTAGGAAAACAGAGCCCATTCAGAGCTCTGCACTCATAAATCAAACACAAACACAAATACACACACACACACACTCAGTTTCCATACAGCAAGCCCGTCTGCAGGTGGGAAGGTGATTACTCACCACAAAACACCGGTTGGACAGCAGCAAAAGGGGGGCGTTTAACTGGTAAACTTTAATGCTGGCTCCACAGGAGGAGCAGAAGGAAGAAGGAACACACTCATGGTTCACTGTGCAGGCTGAAAACAGATGGAAATTGGTTATTTGGGTGATTTCAGAACAGATTCAAGGGCAGCTAGTGAAGTAAACAACATTTTATTTTAAGGAGATATTTCCTGGACTTCCATATTTTAGGTGGCAAGCATACTGGGGTCTGGGAGTTACTGAAATGTCAGGCAGAAGCATTACAACTTACAGTCTGCTTCTTTTTTTAAGTAATTACTTGTGAATAATAGTTAACTGTCACCTTGACAACAGCAGCATTAGTCAGCTCCTCAGGGTCGTACATCAGTGAAAACAGTTCACTGTTTCCTTGCAATAGTAAAAATCTTTTATCTACTTTTATATTTGTTTGAATGCACACACACATGCCACCGGACTGATATGCTGTTAGCTTCCGTGTGTGAGCAAAAGTCAGCATTTTCACCCACTGAGGAGGTGTAGCCAATATAAGAATTTAAACTTTAATAACTTTGAATTATATTAATTAATTCGATGGATGGGTGGATGGATGGATGAATATATTATATATTATGTAATTGTGATATATAATATTATTATTAATATACATGTTTCTGCAGTGATCATCTATAGGCTAATCAGCATTACCTGCATGAGGCTACATTATTTATATTCTCCTACTGACACTTATTTAACAATGCGGCACAGACTACATTTAAATCCTTCTGTATTTTTATATTTAGATCAAAGATCAAAAGCACCAGAGAAGCTGAGTAAGATGATATTTTTCACCTTCACGATGCAGCTCTTCTCCTCCTGCTGTTCTTACTGTGTCTGGTCTAGTGTAATGATGTCTGCTATATGATGGCGGCAGCAGCATCCTCATCTGTCTGTCTCCATGTATGGCCCATGCATCCTCATTAATGACCTATTTCATGGCACATTAATTTAAATGATTTTAGGCAATGCAACATTAGCACATCTCCCAGCTCATAACTCTTTTCTCACAGGGCAATATTTGGACATTTCATTTTCTGAAATTTGCTTCATCCCACACGGTCTTCTACTTTTACAGGTTAGCTGTTTTATTTTTCATCCTCTACAGTGCTATAGCACTTTGAAATTAGTTTTAAGCTTTGAATTCCAGATCTTTTCTTTATCTATCTGCCAGCTATGACTGCACACGAAGTCTTACTAGTCACAAAGTAACAAAGGTAACATTTAGTGATTTGCATTCCAGTTTTGCTGCTTCTGTTTGTTCCATTCAGACCTTAGCACTCAGTCCCTTGAGGTCTTTAATGTCCTTGTACATTTTCACCTTTTTAAGTTTCTCCATGTTACATCATCGCTCTTGATAAAAGTGCTTCTTCTTCATTTAAATACTGATATTTTCTCTCCTTTTTCTCAGAGAGATGCAGGCTTTTCTTTGCAGTACACTAAACCCTCAGAGTTTGAATACTTCTCATTCTTTTCTGCCTTTTTGATGTATTGCTGCACTTTGCATCATTGCCCTTGATAAAATATGGAATCCAAGTGCATCCCATTTGTCCTCTTTGTACTAATTTCACTGTGTTTTCTCTCTCTCGCCTTCCCCTCTTTCAAATCCAAAATCTTTCTCACTCTCAGTTTTCTCCCCCATGTTTTCAACACATCGCCATACATTTTGTGTGTTGATACCTGAATGTTCCACTTCACATTTTTTCCTCTGATCTGTGTTTTCCTTCCCCCTCTGACTCATCCTCACTCTCTGCGGGTTAACTGTACTAAACCAGCCCCCCTGTTCTTCACAGGGCGACCTTCATTTTTTACTGAGAGTAATGTTTCTTTTCATCGTCTGTCACCTGTGTTTCTGTGAGCTGTCTCCACACAATACACACACACACACACACACTCACACACGTAACCACACACAGCAAATATGTGACAGACCTATCTGTTGGCTCACGGTGGCTCTTTGTGCAGCTGAAGAGAGAAACACTTCTGACAAACTGACAGGATTTTGGTTTGGTACCATTACTCAGTCTCAGTTTTATTTCCTTCCCTCTACCTCTGTCTACTGACTCTCTCACTTTTCTTCACACACACGCTCAAATACGCAGCCCTCTACCACCCTCCACACATTACAGCAATGACAGCTGTGGCAGCAGGACACAGCAGTGAAGATGGACTCAGCCCCCTTAACACTCCATCAGTCCTGGACCCGCTCACTCACACACAAGAGATGACTGCTAACCCGTACACACACTGATGCATGCAGTACACACACATACAGGATGTACACAAACTGCATTTGCCCCCCAATAGTTAAGCATTGTTGCATTACTAAATGCAAATGTTTTGCAGCAATTTGATTTTGAGTATCACCAGAAATCAGAGTCTCCCAACTGTAGCTCTGGCAGGCGGTTATGACTCATACTGTCATGCAGTAAAAAGTAAACATATACATCCAGTAAGCAAAGTATTTTGACATTTTGTGAATTTATGATCGATACTTTGGCTTTTAATACCACTCTCGATGATGATAAAAAATTAGAACAAGAAGGCAAACCTGGAGTTGAAAGGTTTTCCACGACTTACATCAAGCCTCATAATAGCATCCATGAGGGTGGATCACAGGAGGATTATGGCATGTAATTAAGAGGGTTATTTAATGTTTGCTGTCATTTGTGAGGGGAGGGTCCTCATAAAATAAAAGTGACAGTCATAGCCGACGCACATCCATGCAAATGATCACTCGTGTCTACATTGCACAAGCTGTACTTGTGCTAATTTTTAATATATGCACCACACGGAAACACACACAGTTGTGCACATGCACAGACACGTGTGTTGACAGGGCATCACAGCGAGAGGGATCTCATAAATGTAATATGCAAGTATTTAAGCCACATGTCATGATTTTTATTGGACAATTTTGAATAATTACCAGGGCTTATAAAGCTCTGAATATTTATTAAACCCAGCAGCATCAACTTGCTTTAATAAGGAGTCTATTGTCTCTGTGTTTTTCCACATTAGACAGAGCTGTCATTTGATTCAAGTATGTAGGAAGGACTTGCAACACCTAGGATGGGGAAAGACCACTCACTTATGAAAGCGTTAGCTATGTTTTCTCATAGCCAAAAGGCCCAGTAATCCTAAATGAGCTTGGCACTGTAGCTGAAACAGTGAAACATTAGCTCAAACAGGAGGAAACAGTGCATTTTGGGAGGACTTTATTCAGCAGCGGATTAATACACGTTTGGTGCTGTACTGAGCACTTCCAGGAGAAGGCCAATGTGTGTGTGAGTCAAAAGAGTGTGTGTTTTCATGGAAACAAAGGAACACGTTAGTGTAGCCTAGCTAGTAACATTAAAGTTTCAATTCAAGTCAAAAAAATATTTCATTCAGTTAACTGTTCAAAACAGTTTTCCTGTCCCCAAGTGATTTAACACAGTAACATTCAATCTTTAGTCAATTCACTGAATCTTTTGTATACAACAGTCCCTGTCATTTTTACAGTCACCAGCAGCCCTTTGTAAAAGTGCTCGATCCCTGGAAAAAAGATATTTTTAGATTCATTTTTATCATTTTACTTTAATTTCAGCAACAAACTTAAGGCTGAGGGACCACATATATATTCACAGATTATATTGCGAGGGTGTGGAAAGAAAACAAATGGTTCCTTGGTGTCACAAAGGATGAGTGAGGTCACATCTCAGTCACACAAAATGAACATCCGGAGGAACCTTGGAGAGAGTCAAGGGGGTGGAAGGAGAGATGAGAGAAGCAGGCAGAGAGAAGGATTTCTGTGTCAGTTGTTTTCTCATTGCTCAATCAGCCAGTTATTCTGCCTGTCAAGGCACATGCATCTATATGACAGCATGTGTTAGTGTTTCGTGATGATTTCTCCGCAGTCAAACTAAGTCTGTCTTTGAATGTCTGTTTGATTCTGTGAACTTGGCTCTCTCAGGGAAGACACTTTTCAACAGAATAAATCAAAAAAGTGTTTATCATCCCAGAGGAAAAGACTGTACTTCTGCAAGTGTGTGTGTGTGTGCGCGCATGCGTGCATGTTTGTGCGCGTTCGAGTCGGTAACAAGTGGAAGAATGCAATTAACTTGCCAGGGCATCTCTGGAGAGATGGCAGCACTTTGCGATTCTTTACCAACATAAATTAAAAGGATCCAGCCTGAGGCAAAGTTAGACACTGACAGCCTCTTAAACCTGACAGCCTCCACAGCCTTCCCATCATGCCACAGTAGGGCCAAGTGGGCCGGTATTCCTGCCTGTCATTATTATGCAGTCCATGTGTGTTGATAGGTGAGCATTTGAATACCTC